>NW_010112773.1:0-7799 GCF_000699245.1 Pterocles gutturalis | reverse complement strand
CGGGACAGACACCCGGAGCCAGCCGAGCCAGAGCCTCCGCTCAGGCGCAGTCTGAAGTGACTCCGGAGGAGCTGCAGAGCTGTCTGTGCCAAGCCAGCAAACGGCATTTGCTAGAGACAGAGCTGAGAGCCCTGCAACAGCTCTCAGTTACGGTGAATGTCAGCCACAGCACCTCTGAAGGCGAGGAGCAGCGCCGGGAGAAGCGCAAGCCCCCCAGCAAGGGGTGGTGGGTGATGCGGGGAGCCCCGCGTCTTACCAAACTACTTAGAGCTCCTGCAGCAAACTTAAGTCCCCAGCATATCGACAGTTACTCCTCTGTAACCCTCTTTGGGGTGCCTAGTTAAAAATCCACCCCTTCCCCATACCCACAGACCAAGTCATAAATACACTTTGAAATGCGGGTTCAGGTGGAGCTGTGTCTTCATGCCAACGCAACGCTGCGGTTGCTGGCCTGGGACAGCGGTGCAAGATCCCTTATCAACCATCCAGCTGGAACAACCTGCAAGAGGACCTTGGCAAGGGTATCTAAAGAGCTTTTCTCTCTAAATGACGCTCCCTGGCCCCACCAGAGGCTGAGGGATTGATGTGAGGATGTCAGGACAGACAAAATTCTAACGATAACATTTTTTGCAAGAATTATGCTAGATGATTCTATGACTACTTGGCACCCATGGGCCCATCATGGAACAAAGTTCATTATTTTTGCAGAAGCTTGTGGGCCAGCAGCAGTACATCCCTGAGGAGAGAACAAGATGAGACAAACTAAAGAAAGAAGTGGGAGGAGTAGGAAGATATCTATGTTTAAGTGATTTAACCCCATAATAACAAAATAGTCTATTTTGAGTCTTTTGCTTTTTGCTTATTTGATGCTGAATATCTTGTTTCAGTTATATTTTAGTTAAGGAGATTGGTGCTCTGTAAGCACCTAAAATAGAATATGGAGATAGAGACAGCAGAAGCAGAATGGATGCCAAAGTGAAATGATCTGGACTGCTGAGCACTGTATCAGCCCACACGCAGGCCCACCCCAAGGATAGTGATGCAGAGAAGTCTTAGATGGTGCTCCCTGCTTGGAAAAATGATGTCAGTATTGGCAGACCCAAAACTAAACTGAAGGCTAACCAAAATAAACTCATTTAATGTACTTCCTTTCTTTATAGCATAAAAATCCCATTCTCAGTGCAGTGCACCTTTGTGTTAGGCTTGTGCTCTTTAACAATGCTGCTGACAGCTTCACAGCCAGCACATAACAGTGCACTTACTAAATATAAGTATTTCATTAGCATCTAGCATACTTCTGCTACCACAGAAAAAATAACAAATAGCCATACTGTGGGGAAGGTCAATGCTGCTTGCCAGGAAAGGTGTGCACAAAGTGCTAGATGCCTGGAACAGACCAGATTTTAGGCATATTCTTATTTCACAAAAACTGACATCCTCAGAATAAGGCAGGCAGAACAGAGATTTAATTAGGTAGCTGATGTGAACTGTACCCTTACAAAAACATTGGGAAGAATAGCAGGCCCCAAGGGTCAGCTCTGTTTTCCAGGTTTACAAAGAAAGACAGGTTTTCTTGGTACCATTTCCAGAATTTCAAGAATGATGGGAGGTGCTTTAGGATGGAGGCACATGCATACTCTTAGGGTCAGACATTTTAAGAGGCTGGATTTCACATGTGCTAGTGCCCCCAAAGGTAAGAACCTAAAGTTCTAGACAAAGAACTGTATCCTAGAGAAACCTTAAGGGGGAAATCTGAGCCTATATTCTAGAGGCATAAGATGTTCCTGTTATTTTAAAAATCCTTTTCACTAAAATACTTTTAAAAAGGTGAGCCCTCAGTAGAGGATTTCCTAGCTAGTGCCATGCCAGGTTCCCAGGGGAGAGGCAGCCTGTTGGCTCTCCGGCAATAGGCTGTGGAGATTTGAATTTATTTTTATGGTTTCTCAGAACTGATACTAAAAATGCATCTTCTCCTACAGGTTATTGAAAAACTTTGTGTTTTTTTCCCAAAAACAAATGGTGATCAGAAAGTTGGAGAAGTCCTTTCATTATCAGGTGGGTTTATTATTGATGCAGACACAAACAACATAAAATAGCTGTCCTAAGAAGTGTAATGATTCCATAGCTTTCTTCATGTACTTAAATGAATAAAAGTATGGCCTGGCAATGATTCTGGCTTCCAGCATCTGTAATTTGGGATGTTATGTATAGTACTTCTCACCTCAGGCCAGCTCCATAGCATGGCCTGGATTAGAATGGATTAGAATACTGGACATCTCTTGGATGGCAGTATTTGATATCCATATACTCAGGTGGTCTTGCTCTTGCAGCTTCTTATCCCAAGGAATCTGACAAACTGATAGAAACTCCTAATTTCAGGTGTGTGAGAGAAAGGAAGAATAAATCACTAACTGATGCAAATTAACATGGATTTATTGACTTCAGGGCACATTTACAGTTGCTGAAAATCTGTACCAGAAACTATGATTCTGATTTAAAATTATGATCACTCTTGAACTGCATATGTGGAGTTGTTGAATTTTTTTCCTCTAGCTGTAGCATGAAGACTTAATGACAGGCCTACCTGACCCAAAGAAAATTTTTATAACATAGAGCTACCACAAAATTACAATTTTGGGTTAAGTAAGGGAGACTTGGCCATTAGGGGATGTATCTGTGGATTTTACACACCTGTCAGCCTATGTCGTATATATCCACATATATATATATATATATTCTCATTAAATTTAGCTGGGAATTTTATTGCAAAATTAATGTCCCAGTTAGCCCCACAGGAATATTCAGATGAAAATTAATTCCTCATGGACAAAGGAGAGGTGTAAAAAACAATGCAAATGGATCATTTAATAATTTCTGTTATGTAAAAAAGCAGTCCTGAGTATCTTCGAATATTTTTTTTTTCTACATTAAATAGGACAAACTGAAATGAGAAACAACGGTACAGAAGTTGAACAAACCGGTTTCCAACCTTTCTTCAGAACTTAAATTCTGAATTATATTTGTTTACCACTGTTTATTATATCATTATAAGCTAGATATTGTTTCAAAATCTGTAGCTAACAGCAACAGCTCTTCAGCTTTTATCTAGGAGTTCTAAGACAGAAATTTGAGCCTATAAAGTAAACCAGTTTTTGGCCCACTCAGTTTTCCAGCATATTCTTGAGAAATGAAATGCAAACTCAAGCCATATCTAATAAGATGAATCTGACTAAGAATTCTTGTATTATTTTTTACATTGTATCATTTAAAACTTCGAGAAATCTGTCTACTGAAATTAGAAGCAGAACTCTTCCTATCATTAGAATGACCGTTTCCATACATCTCTTTCTATACACAATATTTTAAAATACATTTGCGGTAAAAATAAACTACTTCTATTTGACAGATGTATTAACTGGAATAATCACCAGGGAATTTAGTTCATATACGTGTATCCAACACTGAAGAAGCATGACCTAAGTATGCTTGACAATGTTATATAAAAATAAGAGCCATATACATAATTCTGTCGTCTTCTGCATTTGATTCTTGAAAAATAGTGGATACAATTTGACTTTTATTCGTAAAAACACTAATGATAACAAAACATAAACAATGGAAAAATAGAAGGAGTAACTTCTGTTTAGATCATGAATCATCCAATGTTTACTTTCCTATGAAACTGGCAACTACAAGAACTGAGAAGGAAAATCCTGTTTTCACATACTCCAGTGTTTCTAGAGAACTCAGCATAGGACTATAAAGAAAGGTTAGTTTTTCAAGACTGTTTGAAAAAGTATTGTTCTTTTTTTCGTGTATTTTACCTTTCAAGTGTAAAAATGTAGTTTTAAGCACTTTGGTTTAAAATAATTATTCTATCATGTTTAATCTGCAAGATGTATGACTGAGCTTATGCATGGTAGCAGGTCTGAAATTCCCATCTGTGCAGGTCTTTTTAAGAGAGGATCTTTACTCAAATTCCCCTAAGTTTAAAACACCAAACTTGGCTTCAAGGATGCCAGTTTACATAGCTACATATAAAAGGATTCACTAACTTAATTGCAACATGTAAATAATTTAGTTCTAACCAACGGCTGACTCAGTTTTATATCACCATGTAAAACTTTACAGGACAACAGACACTCCATGTAGGTAGCAACTACTATTATTCAATTACATAGATGGCCTTCTAACACTTAATGGTCAGTGAAAATCCATAATTGTACATGACTTTGATACACATCAGTGGGAATGAGGCAAATATAAAGAAATCACGAGCATATAAAAGACTGGGGAGTTTGGTTTTTTCCCATTTAAAAGAGCTACCAGGTCTGGAAATTTAAATGTTAAGATTAAAGCAATTTTTATTTTCACATCTTGTATAAATGTGGTCAAATTCAATTCTGTTCTAGCTTTTTATTTCAATGGAGTTCCACCCACTTATTTGCAATCTTGGTGACACTCATGGAGTATTTTTATAAGGATATTGGCTTAGATTTTCACAGTTGCCAATGGCATTTAGAAACTTTAATTTTGTGGAAAGTGGTCTCCCCAAAAAACCTTGCTTATATGAACAGAATTTTATACAGAGGGTAAAAAAGTGTTTTCTTATACACCAACAGAATTCCAATTGACTTGAAAAGCAGTACAACAAATTCAAAACCAGTTTGGGTAGCTCACACATATAACTGGCAATATTACAGTCATGAAAATTAATTACAAATTTGTTCCAGTTGCACAGATGTTGCATGCACATATATACTTGATTTTGACTTCTTATACTCCTGACTTATTATATACTGGTTATGTATGCTTATTGCCATAATATCAGCCTCCCAGCTGTGCATGAAATGATATTACAAACTTCAGTCCATCTGTTCTCACATCCATGCTCCCAGGGCAGATGTCTGTGAAATGTTTTAATTTTGATTTTTTTTTTTAAAGTATATGTAATATGAGAAAACAATTGATATGTGTCAGGCCATGTTTTTCAGTGCTTATCTTAACAAAGCCAAGGTTGAAAATCACACCTTGCATGTAAGTAGTAAGGTTTATTATTTTTCTGAGTTTCTAACAGAATTGCTCCTTATATCTTAGGCTGCTCCTAAAGAATGGACATGTGTCTGTAGAAACAGAGACCAAAACTGTAACCTTAGTATCATATTAATGCAAATTTAGAAACATAATACTAGATAGAATGATTGCAAGTCTTTTACTGCAACTAAAAAATTTATAATTTTTTTTGTTAATATTACAGATTAAACACAAGTCAACAAAAGCATGCTTAGTGACAGAGAGTAAAATAATGTATAACAATAAATCTATGGAGTCACAAATTCATCTTAATAGCTATCGCACAGCCTTCTGTTCATAAAAAGCTCTGTAGCAATGGGATGGCCAACTTCTATGGTTTTATGTACAAATACTGAGTAATTCCATGGCCCAGTCCAGCTCCCACTGAGATCCAGGAGATTTTGAATGAGACTGTAGAAGATCCTGGCAAATCATTTGACATTGTATGTCATTGGAATGACAGAGGCATTTCTTGCCTGCCCACAACTGAATGTAAATTTGAAGAGAACAAAGAATACTGATCAAAATCTAGGTCTACAATTGAGTGAAAGCAAATTTACAAAAAGCAGGCAGATGCCAGTTTAGATGAGGTTTTTCTACATTAAATAAGCAGCAAAACATTAGTATTCTGTTTTGTTTACATTTATCACTGCCATATGTCAAATAAGGAAAAAAAATTCCCCTTAGTCAGAATGTTATTTTGGAGCATTAGCTGTGAAACATTTTCAAACATAGAATGATGCAATTTAACAGAAACTACTGCAGAACTTAACTGTGGCACCTTAATTGATCATCCTGATATTTTTCTTAAATAAAGCAAGATAGCTATATTCCAAACTACTTAAAAAGTAACTTTATTTTAAAATTCCATTTTTAATATAAATGAATTATTAGCATAAACCATCAAGAGTTAGCAAAAGTAGACACAAAATGTTAAAAAAAAAAAGAAATAGGAATAAATACACAGTAGTCCTTCTACTCAAAGGCCCTGTTAATCTATGGTAACATTCACTGAATGTGACTGAGTGGCTTTTTACTTCACATTTCCAAGTTTCTTCATGTATGTCCAAACGCTGTAATGCTGATAGTTTGTAAGAGAATCTACATAAATTTGAATTACTTGTCTCATAGTTTCTCCCCAATAGATAAATCTAATTCCTTCACTTTTTAACAAGTAAAGGTTTGGAGCAATTAACTTTAAAGACACTGAAAGAAGGCATCCACATTCTAAACCGTCACATTTACGTTTGGGTAAGATTATTCTCCCGATAATACCTTCAGCCTTTCATGTTAGAAACATTTTGGCCCAGGACCATGAGACTGCATTAGCTATTTATCTTTGCAAGATAATTGTCCAAATTTCTTAGCCCAATATTTATATAAATTCAGTGTTTAAATAATGAGATCTTAATGTGTGTAAGACCAGCACAATGAGGTGAATGATTTGTATGTGAACATTGTTCTTCACACATCCCTGTGAGACTCAGGGAGTTCCAAAATTCACTTATCCAAGCAAAACCTCTTGTAGCCCACATCAGTCAAACACTGTGCCATGTTTTCCAGAAAGCAATTAAGCTGGGAAAATAAGAGCTTAAAATTGTTGGTCTGGTTTGAAAACAAAAGATCAGCTTGCATGTTCTTCCACAGCAAAAAAAAAAAAAAAAAAAAAAAAAAAATCCAACCTCACTGCTTAATAGTTAAAAAAAAAAGTATATTAACAATAGGAGGCTGGGCATTCTGCATCTAAAATGGAAACTGTCTATAAACATATCATTTGCAGACTACTCAGCTGCAAATCAGTTTTCTGACACCACTTCATATACTAGTTCCTACACAAATGTTAGGATGGTTTAGGTACCAAACTATGATGCATTAAATATTCTATTTGGTTTGCTATCAGAAATCCTTCTAGATTGTAAACAGGTAACTGTTGTGTTTACCAACCTATCACTGTGTTCCAGAGAGGCAAGCAAATAAATTGTAACTTCAGTGGTAGAGCTACTGAAATTTTTAAACAAACAGAACCCAAATGATTTTGTCTTTATTTCGAACACTGAAAGTATGCATGATTTTTCAAAACCAGAAAAAAATAGGAAAATTTATTTTAAAAGATTTAGTGCTATACTGCAAGCAGATCATCAGGATTATGACCACATAGGAAATACTCCTAGCCTCCCAATCCAGAGGGAGGCCCAAACTAAAAGCTGAACAAAAATATCTTGAACTACAAGGAAGCTCAATATCTAAGGGTACCTATCATGAATGGAACCAAAATCCTTGCTTCCAACATGGGTCCGTGCTTGTTTGTGCTTCCATATTTACTGAAGGAGACACTGTGAATGCTACAGTATTTAGCTGGGTTATTATCAGTTGGTGGACAAAATCCACAAACCCAGAGCAGACAGAGGATAAATGAAGAGAACGTTTGACATCAGGACATGCTTTTGCTGCCTCTCACTTGTAGGTTACAGCTGTTCTGCTAAGAAGGGGCTGAGGTGGCACATCAGTCATGGACCATCTGATTCCGGACTGAATTTTACCATCATCTAGGTTTTGGTGCTTGACAAAAGCCTTACAATTTAAAAATAAAAAAAAAAAAAAAAAAAAAAAAGGCAGCTGTCCTCGCTTCAACATACCAGTGTTACAGTTTCTTTTGTCCCCGCCTCGTCGTTCAGATTTCGCCGAAGGATGTGCTTTATTACCGCACCCCCCGTGCCATCATCCTC
>NW_010112772.1:7659-32589 GCF_000699245.1 Pterocles gutturalis | reverse complement strand
CACGACTTCTCAAATATGGTGGAGAGCGGATTTAGAAATTATCTAAATTATCTAAAAACAAACAGATTCATAAAATGACATTCATATTTTTTGGTTTTTAACTTTTGCTTGCACCTCAGAAATATGTACATGCTGCTGTCTCAATTTGACAGAGCACTTAAGAATATGTTTAACCTTCAGGGCTCTCTTTGAGACCTAAGTGCATGCATTAGTAATTGGATTAGAGGATAATGCCTTTAGAAGTAGACTTAGAGCATAATCAGATGAATCGGGAACTAAAGCCAGACCAACTTTTAATGATTAGATAGCAGCTCTACTTTCCTAAATCTTTCCCAAAGGCTACCCCTGTAAAGGTGCTCAGGACAAAACCAACTATCGGCATCTCTGTGGTGGGCCATTGAAACGATTCCAGGGGGCTTTGAGCATATCTGCATCAAACTTGGTATAAAACATCCTTGACCTTGTCATTAATCTCTTATGACATACCTGGTAAAGTGCTTCTAGCTTGTGTCTTCTCTTCAACTTCTCTGCAGTACTCAGACAAATGACCCAACCTGGTACACTGCCCGAGATACACCACTGTATATTTAGACTGATAAGAAAGGCTCGAGGAGGAGGAAAGATAAGCCTAGGTGATCTTTGTGTTTCCTAGAGGCTGTTTTATCCCCAAATCTGGCAAACCACAGGCACTATCTGTTTCTTTGGAGTGTATAAGAGAGGAAGAGTCGTCTTACTCCTCAAGGAGACTGCTAGACTTGGGCTTACTGTCAATGCCTGCCATCTGAACAACCTCTTTCTTAGATGACCCATACCTAGTTCAGACCTGGAATACATACTGCTCAAAAGCGTTCAGTAGTGGCTGGCTAGAAATTAATTCCTTTCTGGACTTTTGTGTTCTTTTGTGTTTGAAGATGGGGAAAGGAACAGACCTTGCAAGAACTTTCCCGAAGGCACTGAAAGGGGACAAGGCAGGTGCCACACAAACTATCCATAGCATTTGCCCAGCTGCCAGGGAACCAGGTGCCAGGCAGGAGAGCAAGGACAAAGCCGATGGATCTCAAGGGAGCTCGAGTTGTGAGACATCCGGGCTGACTCGTGTCAGTGCCATCCTGCTTGGCATTAACAGGGTGAGTACTGGCACTGCCTCTGACTGTGGCGCTGCATACGGTCTTTCCTAATCAGAGTCCTGGGTGGCAGTCCTCTGTGAGAAGTCCACCTCTGAGCTGACTGCTATGGCATTACACAAGAGCAGAGCATGTGGGAGGTCTGGTGCTGGGAGATGTTTTAGCTGCCTTGTGGGAGAGGTTTTGGGAGAGTGAGGCAGTTGAAAGTAGTGGTCTAGGTCTTCTGAAGGACCTAAGGGTACCCCAAGAATTCTCTCTTCTTCGTCAGTTTCCCAGCTCAGATGCTTTTCTAGCACACTGGGCTTGCTCCTGAGGCAGGACAGAAAGGAGCGGTGACCTGAGGGCATTGCTGGAGATGCTGTAAGAGCCTAGACCACTTACAGCCATCTTTCGTTTTGCATCATCTAATCTGTCCATGCATGTTTATGGTAACAAGTCAGCAAAGACCCTGCATGGGCAAGTTCTGCTGAAAAGAACTAAACCTCTGGGATGCAATTTGCCAGATCTGATGTCTTGTCCTCACTAATAACACAACACTCGGAGAATGCAGCACCTCAGAAGTGGTCCTTTGCTTTTCATAGATGAATACAAAAAAATTCCAGACTTTCACTCCTTACACACTAATCCATTTAGCATTCATTGACACTGTCACTTCAGATCTATTGTCAGCCAGAACCTGAGATCTACAGGTATTAATTCTGTAGAGAAGAGGGAACATCTGGTGGAGTCAAATATTGTGTGAAGCTCTGTACTCTAACAAAGAGCAGGCATAGAGTCCTGCATCCTGCTGTGTTCAGGCAAAACAAAACTGTTTACATGCTTACGCTTTCAAGGCTTTGCCAACAACTTTGTTCAGAAGCTTTCCCTCTCGTATTTCGCTTGTTGTGAGTGCAGCCCAGGTATTCCTGTTGCCTCTCTGCTGTCTTTGTTAGTTCTCACACTGACTGGTGCATACAGGGAAATAGACTTCATGGGTCTCTACTTTGGATTTTGACTCTTATTGTCTCAGCTAATTAGAGCAGGATCAACCCTATATGAAAATTTGTATGATAGAAGCATAGTGGATTTCAAAAGGAGGAAAGGGAGCAGGAGGGTTAAGAGGAGAAAGAGGATGGTTTGACACCTGCAATCATCCTACACTGATGCTTATTTGTCCTGTTTTGAACTGCCTCTGAAGCGACTTGTTTCTAGAAAATGAACTTATTTTCTTTTTTTCTTAACCGTCGAAAATAAGATTGGCTGTTACACTTACCACTTCCAGTACTGTTTATCTCAAGCTGTAAAGCTACCTCGTATTTTATAAACACATTTTTTCATCATTGTTTTTCCTTTTGCTCTCATCTCAACTGCTTCTTATGTAACATATACTGTAATGAAAATACATGACACAGGCTGCTGTAAACAACAGATCATGAACCCTTTGGGCCACTCATCTTGCACTTGCCAGTCAAGAAGCGTTTTGTTTAAATAATGTGCATTGTGTTCATTCCCTCTTCAATTAGAGTAACCAGGTAAGGTAATTGGGCACCTAGCAAATGTGGCAACCACAGGCAGTCATCATAGCTCCAGCACCTGCTCCCATGGTAACTGATGTGTTTACATTCACAAAAGTACACAACATTTTCTTCCTTCTACACAGTAGAGAAAAGGTTTTAGAGCTACAATGAAAGAAAGGTATTTAGAAGGATAAATATTTAAGCTGCTGGTTGTTTGTTCTTTGGACTGAAAATTTAGAGGATAATGGGTTGTTATCAGACAACAATTAAGCATCTTTACCTCCTGAACTTAGTGTGCGATAGCCAGCCCTAAGAAGCAGACCTCACCCCGTTTAAACTAAACTGCCCAGGAGGAGGCAGGAGGGATTCCAGAAGTTAGTGCTGCAGCACTGTTTCTGCAGACTTGATACCAGTGCAGCTTCAGAGACATCATGTTTATAGAATGCTTTGCAAAGGCTGTTTTTTTAGAAATTACAAAATACTCCTTCAAAGATGCTGTTGAAAAAATGTCCTCACTACCAGCCTTGCCTGAGAGGTTGTATTGGGGTTATGTCTGCTGCAGCTACTCATGTGTTGTCAAGTGTCAGAGAGTGGTGGGTGGAAGTTTAGGACCTAAGCTCTGTACATACAGGGAAATTACAGGACCTTTCGCCTTTCCTTGCCTTCCCAAGAACTCAGCATCCTCTGCTTCTCCTGCAGTAGATCCAGGGTAACCAATACATAAGCAGTACTTTCTTTAACCTACCCACACATACTCTAAATTTTAACAGAAGAATGACCTGATTATACTGGAAACTTAGGGCAAAGGTCTATGTCTGATCATGCAGATAGGCTAGTAAAAACAAGTAGAAAATAAGCACAGCTGAAATTGCAGGAAAACTGCTCAAATGTAGCAGAGATGACCTTACTTAAATTCTCATTGGAAAATGTGGGTGTAAGAGAGCCTTAAACTCTAGAAATACTTCTGTCTGATTCTTTTAAAAATTGATGCTCTGAATGAGCATCTCATGAAAACAAAAATAAACATTAAGAAATACCAGTCTTGTATTTATTAGACTTTTCTTTCTGGGAGCTGTTCGTCCTAATGAACACTTTTTTTCTCTGGGTTGTGGCTCTTGATTGACTCAGAACAGATTCCACCCATTAGAGCAACATACCTTGAAGAAATAATTTATAAACACTTCCTCATCCGCAAATGTCTGGACTGATGAAATAAGCAATTAAGACACTTCTGACATTCTGTAATGACCTGTGGATCCTCAAAGGAAAAATTGAAACAGTGCAGCTTAAGTTTACATCTTCTACTCATTGCCATGCATTGCTCAAGCTTAGAGAGTCATGTATTTGGCAGCTGGACTAAATTTGGCAATTCTGAAACAGGACAGGTGACTGAACTAAAGCTCATGGTCAGTTTATGGCTATAGGTTACCCCTATTGTGATGGGTTTGCCCTTGGTTGGGGGCCAAACCACACACCCACTCCCAAACCCCCCCCCCCCCCCCCACCTGGGATTAGGGCAGAGAATTAAAGGGTTAAAGGGAAAAAAAGACTCGTGGGTTCAGATAAGGACAACTTAATAACTAAACTACAATAATATTGAAAATAATACTATATACAAATATACAAATGAGTGATACACAGTGATACTGCCCCTCCACCCTATGACCAAGGCTCAGCCTGTTCCTGGCTAACGATCCCGGAGCAGGGAGAGTCCCGAAACCACACTCACAGAACAGAGATAACAGTCTGAGCATCCCAGATGCAGAGCTAAGTGGGGTGGGTGGTGGGAGGCCTTGGGAGAGCGACCACCTGGAGTGAGATGACCCAGAGCAAAAGAGATCCGGAACCAAAAGAGGCCGATCTTCAGGAGGGTCCTCACCTATATACTGGGCACGATGTGTATGTTATGGAACAGATTATTGGCCACTTTGGGTCTCAATCCTGAACCTAAGATCAAATCCTGGGCTAGTAACTGGGGTTGTGCTCCCTCCCAGCCTCTCCAGTCTGCAGATAGCCATGTAAACATCCCTTTTTATCAGCTTTCTTCTGAGCACAAATCCAAAACACAGCCTCTTGCTAGCTATTATGAAGAACGTTAACTCTGTCTCAGCTTAACCCAGGACACCTATATATATATATATATACCCACCCCCCCAAATTGTAAAAGTTGGAGACCTTTTAGGACTTCAAAGCTTTGTATTCTCAACAGATAAAGGAGGAAGAGACTATATATCCTCTCCATATATCTACTGGGTAGGAAGATTATGAGGGAAGATACTAAAATGTTTTTGTTCAAGGCTGTGATTCATGACTTAAGCCCTGGTATTGCAATGAAATCCCCCTATATATGCATATGCAAATTCACTTATGCCAGTAGGTCTGTACTGGGGCATTGGGCTCTGTCTGCAGAGATTTCATTGCCAGTCTGTGTTTTAAATTTTCTGATTTGTTTCTTCAGACGAAAAGCTCTTTTATGGCCAAACAGATGGAGTACTTCAATAGGATTAGGCACATCAGGATTTTACTCTACAGAATTTACCTGTATCTCTGTCTCTGGTCTTCTAGGTGACCTGATACAGGTTTCTTTGTTTCTCTACATCTTTCTCGGTTTTCCCATATGTGAAATGTTGCTACTCTCGTTAGTATAGTTTTAAAAAAATACAAGTGTTTGACTTTTTCACCCAAATTATCTGTAATTTTGAGATTACCAAGATAAAAATTGAGCTCATTTTTAGATTTAATTTCTGCTATCAAAGGTGCTTTGCAGCAATACTTTAGAAGAGCTGTGAGAGCCTTGGCTTAGTGATTGCTCATAAAATGTCAGTTAAATAGAAGTAACATTAAATGAAATTTTTAGATGTAAGGGTAATAGCAGATATTAATATATCTATTAAAAGATTTCCTTTATGTTTTAATCACTTGTAAAAAGGTTATTCTGGTGCAGTTTTTTAAAAGAAACCTTCACTTGGAACAGATTCAGTTATTCCTGCTCACTTGAAATAGGCTGTTTCATTGCAGTCTCAGTGGTAATGATGTCACTGCACAAAGAGGTACAAAGGTGCTTTACATTATTAAGGGGGACTGCATCTGTTACTTTATTTAGGCAAAAACTTAAGATGGGCCAAAAAAATTTATTATTCCCCAATACATGGTGGACATTACAGTAATCTGAAAAAAGACCCTAGAAACTGCATACCAACAGAATAGATCACTCTGTCAAAATATAAACATTTTGCAAATGGTATGGCTTAACCAGTTTTATTTCAGAACATAAAAATCATGATTATTTAAAAAAATCTTATTCCAACATTTTCTAGATAAAACTAGTATGTAATTTCCTTCTTATAATTTCTTCTCCAAGTGAAAGTATTCTAAAGCAAATAATCAAAGTAAGAAAAACCTCAACAATGGAAAATGTTGCTTGACAGCATTTTCTTGTTTTGAAAATATCAGTTTTGAGTCAATAGTATGACACATTTTAAAATGTTCTGTGAAAAAAACCTTCTGCCCAAATGATTTATGGCTTATTCTTCAATTTATTGGCCACTTAATGTAGTGTAATACAGGCTACAGAAATGAAGGATAGTGGAACCATTTGCATTTTGGTATCCATTTGGAGATAATTTTTATGTAAGCCACCAAAATCTGAAAAAAGTTTTCTGAAAACAGTCAGTGCTGTCAGTGGTATGAGAAGATGGTCTTTGTGTACCTGTGTTTGAGGAGTACAGTCTCTGCCAGACCAGATGTTCAAGCTACTGCTGAAAAATGCTGAACAACATACACTGAAGTTTGCACAAGGTGATCAAATGAAGCATGAAGCAGATCAGTGAAAAAAAATGTTTCTAGTGCAGCTCTTCTATCAGAAGTTACTGCATTTATTGAAATTTACACTGTATTTTTGTGACTTTTCAGGATATCCTTTTTCATTATATGTTAATTTGTAAATCTATGTCAACATGGAGCACCACTGTGGGAGAGGAGCCCCAGAAGAAAAGTCAAAAGCATAAACCCAGTAACACTTGCACAGTAGTCTTGCCAACTGCATGAACCCAGCCTTTTTCCATCCAGCCCGAGTTCGGTTACTGTAAGCATGTTGAATCAAACAGGACATCTGTGTCATTCACAGGTCACATTGCCAGTACAGGCTGCTCAATGACTGATGCATACGTAATTATGTAGTAATTGAATCATGCATCAATATCCTGTGATATCAGTGCTCAGTATAATCCCAGTCATAATCTTTCTAATCATTTAAATAAGCAACAAAATATAGCTACTAAGGAAGCGATACAATTTCATTGTTGTGACTCTGCTCAATATTCTCACGAACAAGTTTGTGCCTTAAACAGACCAGGGAAAGGGCAGAAACTCTGACACTGTCTGGCACTTGGGTAAGGGTACAGACCTGAAGCCCCTGCCTGCCTGCTGCCTCTGGGGTTGGCAGCTGTGGAGGGCAGTGGGATCAACTGAACCCTCCTTGTGCACAGGGCACCCTTGGATGCTGAAATCTCCTCCCGGCCCCAATGTGCTTGGAAAGGTGAAAGGATGGCTTTATTTAAGGTAAAGAGAAAAAAATAATTTATTTTCCCTTCCTCCAGAAACTGCAGCCTAAGCATTTATTTATGCTTATGTGAGATTCAAAGGTCTTATCAACAGTTTGGCAATATTCATGTAGGCAGGCTAGTGAGACCCAAGTTTAATTAAGAACCGTATTCAATTTGGTTTGTTTACTAACACTTAAAAAACCCAAACAAAATACCTAAACCAGTCATCCATCAAATGTGTTCCTATCGGAAGTGGCATTTGCCCTACGTCTGGAAAAGACAAAGGGCTTTGCAATATCAAACTGCGGATTTCTGAGATGCTGCTGTAAATGACCTTTCCAATGCCTTGTATCTGTGTTGCATCCCTAAGTTTTCTTCCTTTTCTTACCTTTGAAAGACTGTTCTACCTCAGGATGAGTCAGTGTACATCTCCACTATGGTCATAAGCCTGTAGGTCTATTTCATAGCTCCCCTTTTGACCTTTTCCTGTAAGACTGCTTTGGAACTGTGTGTACTAAAGTCTCCATAAGGCTCAGGAGACCAGAAGCGAGTGGAAAATGTTGTTTAGAGGAACAGGGACAGCCAGCCAGGGCAAAGCAGCTGCTTTGGATGGCTCCATTGTTGCTGAAGGACCTCAGCAGACCCTGGGACCCAGATGGGTTGCTCTGGGACCTCCAGCAAAAGCAACCCTCCCAGGGCACCACTAGTGAAGTCCTTTTGTCACACATCCAGTTGTTGGGAGTTTGTTACTGAGAATCTGCTCTTTGCCATAACTCTGAACCATGAGATAAGGCAGTATTGTAATGTCCTGGAACTTTCCCAGTGAGTGCTTCAAACTGGTTGGTAGAGGAGATGAAGGGGAGATGCCTGCACAGACACCAGGGCTGACTGGTAGCAGCTGAGTGACAGGGCACACAAATGCACTGTGAGCATCCAGCTTTGAGAAGACTCATCACACAGCAGATGTGGACCTTAGCCACAGTGTCAGGCTGCCAGGTCCTCAGGGCTAGGACACAAAGCTGGTTATTTTCCTGCCTGGGGAGGTCCTTGTACTGTGCAGGGGACTCGGGCATCTTCTTGCTCACCAGCATGGAGCTTGGCCTCTGGTTATGATTGTGCACGCAGCAAGGGAGCAGCACAAGTACCTTCTCTGATGGGACAGTTAGTTTCTGGCAAGGTCATGAGAATAACCCAGCACAGGAGAAGGCTGAGCATGCTTTGCTCATTGTATAGGGAGGAAGGGACTCATTGTATAGCGGACGACAGAAGGGTGGAATAAAGGGCCGAGGTACTCCTTGCATTATATTGCTTTGTGGAGTATCTGCCAGTGGAGCTGGGTCACTGGTGCTCACCCCTGCGAGGACATGACCCCCTCTGGAGCCATCAAGGGCATACTGAACAAATGCAATAATGGTTCCAGAAGGGCTTTTCTGGTGGTGCTCTAGGTGAAGAAAGAAAAGGTGTCGCTGAAATATTACCAAGCCTCATACAGTCCACTGACTATCATCCCCTGCTGTCTTTTCATGTGGGCACCAGTGACCTTGAAGTGGTGGAGTTCAAGAGCCTCAGGGCAATGAGGAGGGCGCACAGCAAACTCACTGCCCTGGACTTCAGGAAAGCAGAATTTGGCCTCTTCAAAGATCTGCTTGGTAGAGTAGCATGGGATAAAGCCCTGGAGGGAAGGGGGGCCCAAAAAAGCTGGTTAGTATTCAAGGATCACCTCTTCCAAGCTCAGGAGCGATGCATCCCAACAAAGAGGAAGTCAGACAAAAAGACCAGGAGGCCTGCATGGATGAACAAGGAACTCCTGGACAAACTCAAACACAAAAACAAAGTGTACAGAGGGTGGAAGTAAGGACAGTAGCCTGGGGGGAATACAGAGACACCATCTGAGCAGCCAGCGATCATATCAGGAAAGCTAAAGACCTGATAGAATTAATCTTGACAGGGATGTCAAGAGCAACCAGAAAAGCTTCTATAGGTACATCAGTGACAAAAGGAAAACGGGAAAATGTGAGCCCTCTGTGCAAGGAAACGGAAGACGTGGTAACTCAGCCAACAGGGCTTCACTAAGGGCAAATAATATTTGAAAAATTTGGCAGCCTTCTACAATGGGGTTACAACATTGGCGGATAAGGAAAGAGCAACTGACATCATCTGCCTGGACTTGTGCAAAATATTTGATGCTGTTTTGCATGACATCCTTGTCTCT
Source organism: Pterocles gutturalis (assembly GCF_000699245.1). Classification (NCBI taxonomy): domain Eukaryota; kingdom Metazoa; phylum Chordata; class Aves; order Pterocliformes; family Pteroclidae; genus Pterocles; species Pterocles gutturalis. The sequence goes on along the minus strand of NW_010112772.1, from coordinate 23,213 downwards.
AAATCAGAGAGACATGGATTTGACAGATGGACCACAGTGTGGATAAGGAACTGGTTGGATGTTCACACTCAAAGAGTTGCGGTCATCAGCTCAATGTCCAAGTGGGGACTGGTGACAAGTGGTGTTCTGCAGGGGTTGGTATTGGGACCGGTGTTGTTTAACGTCTTTTTTGGCAAAATGGACAGTGGGATTGAGTGCACCCTCAGCAAGTTTGCTGACAACACCAAGCTGTGTGGTGTGGTGGACACGCTGGAGGGAAGGGATGCCATCCAGAGGGACCTTGACAGGCTTGAGAGGTGGGCTCGTGCAAACATCACGAAGCTCAACAAGGCCAAGTGGAAAGTAAGAGCAATCCCAAGCACAAGCAGAGGCTGGGTGGAGAATGGATTGAGAGCAGCCCTGAGGAGAAGGACTTTGGGGTGTTGGTTGATGAGAAACTCAATATGCTTGCAGCCCAGAAAGCTAACAGTGTCCTGGGCTACATCAAAAGAAGCATTAGCAGCAGGTCAAAGGAGGTGATTCTCTCCATCTACTCTGTTCTTGTCAGACCCCACCTGGAGTCCTGCATCCAGCTCTGGAGTCCTCAGCACAGGAAAGACAGGGACCTGTTTGAGCAGGTCCAGAGGAGAGCCACAAAGATGGTCAGAGGGGTGGAGCATGTGAGGACAGGCTGAGGGAGCTGGAGTTGTTCAGACTGGAGAAGAGAAGGCTCTGGGGAGACCTTATAGCAGCTTTTCTGTGCCTAAAGGGGACCTACAGGAAAGACAGATAGGGAGGTATTCTTTATCTGTGAATGTAGTGGTAGGATGAGGGGTAACGATTTTAAGCTGAAAGAGGAGAGATTGAGATTAGATATTAGGAAGACGTTTCTTTACTGTGAGGGTGGTGAGACACTGGAACAGGTTTCCCAGAGGAGTTGCAGATGCCCCATCCCTGGAGGTGTTCAATGCCAGACTGGATGAGGCTTTGCGCAACCTGGTCTAGTGGAGGGTGTCACTGACCATGGCAGGGGGGTTTGGAACTATGTGATCTTTAAGGTCTCTTTTAACCCAAACCATTCTATGATTCTATGATGCTATGATGCTGTGGTTCTATGGTTCTATGATTCTATCAAAAGATTAGTGAATGACTTTAAGTCAACTTGGATCAATGGAGGATAGAATTTTTAATACAGATATTTGAGAAATTCTGAACTTTCTACTAAAAAGGAATGTATAGAAGGTACAGAAAAGAAAGCGTGGTTGAAAAAATTTCTGATCAATCTAAGGCAGAAAATGTCTGGTGGAGTTAACTGAACTGACATTAAAACAAAAAATACTCAGTCTTTCAGAAAACCCTGTACTAATTCCCAACAAAGGAAAATCAAACTCCAGCAAAACCAGCATGCAGAATAAGAAACAGTACAGAAGAAATGTAAGAAGAAAACCCACAGAAACCACCTCCATGTGGAAAAGAAACAAGAATTTCATCACTTTTCAAGAGTATGCAAATGCCATCATGCAGTGTTCAGATGATTATCTTTCGTGAAATATCAAACACCCAGATTTTTAAGGGACTTTTGGGGGAAACATTGTTTCCTTTAGTATTACTTATCTATTTATCTTAGATGCATCCTTTTACTATCCTCAATGTATGATTCAGTTATAAAGCATCAATTTACTTCATTATATATTTCTTTAAAAAAACCTATTCATAAAAACTTTATTGCGTGCAATTTTAACAAATTTTAATTTTAAATTCTGCCTAAAAAGAATCAGTGTATACCAAGTTTCTGAAACCTGCCCAAGTTGATTACACTACAAACACTGTTCTTCCAACTGCTGCTGTTGAGATGGGATTATAGAATCATAGAATCATAGAATGGTTTGGTTTGACTAAATATTAACATTGCAATTGCTTTCATATTCATGATCCATACAAGCATAAATTTGAACTGATACAGCAGGACCCACCTGGGGAAATAGTGAGAACTGCCTGAAATTCTGCCTGGAGGGCTCTGGGACCAAATAAATACTCAATTATGTAGCTCATTCAGAGTTCAGTAAATCACCTAGTTTTATGCTGGTCCATTGCCACAAACCAGTCCATTGTCCCATCTGTGGAAGTGACTATTTGGGAGTTCCTAGACCACTCAGGGAAAGAATTAATTAAGTGCCCTGAGCATACACACAGGCACAGCCCTGATGCCCAGCTACACCACAGTTATAACTACAGGGCAGACTTGAATGTCATAGTTGTAACTCTCTTCTAATTGGAGTCCCATAGTTCTTGCCACACAGTCACTGCTGGATTCCTGCTTAGGGGGCGAAATAAATCTCCAAAGCCTCTTTTCTTGAAGTGTATGCTAACTCTTTCTGGCATTAGTAGGAGGTAGTAGAAAACACACCTGCCTAAGATGTCTTTACTCAAGTCATGGGGATAACTCACACTGTCAAGAAGGGGACTATACCCTGCCTGAGGTCAGGGTGACCGGTGAAGAAAAGGTCTCCAACAGGTTAGTTGGTCTTTGAGTCAAGTGCTGTCCACCTGCTTAATGCCAGCATTTTAGAGACAGTTCCAGACAAATGTAAATGACCAAGCTAATGTACTGCAGGCAGAGGTTTATTTGAACTTTCATCTCTTAATCTGTATAACATGCTTTGAATCTCACTGCAGGATATTAGTAAACGTGGGGATGTAACTTAAACTAGAATAAACCAAAACTGGGTGGCTTAAGAAAATCTTTGCTTTTGCAGAGAAGGCAGGGACAGTTTGGCTTTAGCACTGATCACCTTCCCTGTGGTTAAAATCAATCCTGAAAAGGAAGGGCACATGAATGTGGGAAATGTAGGAACCTGTCTTGAGTTTGCTGCTACTGTATTTATTGAAAAGAAAATTATTTGCCAGCCATCCTAAATTTACTTATTGTTAGAAGGGTAAAAATGAGGAGAAACATCTCTGTTTCTCAAGCAGCAGCAGAATATTTGTACTCTTCCGAAAGCTAAACGAGAAAGGGTGAGAGACCTTTGTGATGGTTTGAATTGATCACTGTTAACCTTGTGCTTCCTTAGAAGTTTACTGTCTCTTTTTCTCCAAGCTCATCTTTGTAGATTCTGGACTTTCAGGAAGAGGAATTGGCTTCAATGTGTTAAGTTTGTAGTCCCATGAAGCCAGACCAGGGTTGCAGGTACGCACCACGAACACAGACAACAAAACCAGTAGTCCGCTACTTTCTTCCAAAGTATAATGAAAAGTGCCTCATCTCTGAATTGTCTTAATAGTTCACCAGTTCTCCAGGTGAACACAAAGCAAACACAAACCAAACCCATTTAAAAAGAAGGTCTGGAGTTTTCCCATGCCTACAAGGTGTTAGTGAGAGGGCTGAGCCAGACTCCTTGAGGTTCTGCACAGTGGGAGAACAGAGGAAGCAGGGAAGGTTCCAGCTAGGTATGAGGCAAATCTTTTCACTGTGAGGATACTTAACCACAGGAGCAGGTTGCCCAGGGAGCTTGTGGACTGTATATCCTTGAAGGTTTTCAGGATACCACTGCACAACTGTGGTTCATGGCTATGGTCTATATTCAGTGCTGTTTTCTGCAGAAAATTGTTTGTACTTTAGCTTCACTTTTTTTGCATTTCCTCTCTGTTTTTGTTTGCTTGTTCCAGTTTTTGTTTGGAAATCCCAACCTGGTTGCATTGTTACTACAGGGCTGGATTTTGCCTTGCATTTATAAGACAACTCTGTGACATATGCACAATCATGGCCAGATGTATCAGAAATACAAACAAATCTGCCACCAAATTTACACTTCCCTTCTTTTCTAATGCTTTGAGAAATACTTTCTATCGTAACAAGATGATTGTGTCTTCATGTGCGATGCTAGTGAAAAGGCTACAAGACTTCTTGTGCTTATTAGGGTAGAAGCACTTGGGCCATTCAGAGCTCCTACAACACTTATAAATGCTATTGTTGCTCCACTTTACATCAGAAGAATGTCCGTGTTATTGGTGCTGTGAACAAGACGGGGCATAAAAGTAGCTGTTTGGCACAGACTTAGTATGAAGGCCATCTCAGGCTTGCTTTTCCTAGCTCAGAAAGACACTTTGAAGTTGCTCATGTTAAGCACAGCTACTTTCCAGTTGGTCCCTTGGCTTTTATTATCAATTGCTTCAGCCTTAATAGTTCTTACCTTCCTTTTATTTTGAGAGACTGCATTGCTTGGATATTAATACTGTATTTCTTTTGAATTTAATCTGCCAAAATGGAACAAAGCTGATTTCTTGAGTACAATTTCTTTCTCAGGCCAAGAACATTAACACTTTGCAACAAGCTGTGTAGGTTTCAAACATTTTAGAGACTTTAACTTTGTTATGGGAAAGGGACATAAAACAGTCAGGTTTGATATATTTAGAGCTGAAGGGAGTGCACAACGGGTAATCAGCTTTCTGCCAGTATTGGGTATAAGATCAAATTATAGAGATGTTAATGGGACCCTTTATGGTGCTAGAAAATGTCCTGCCACTTTCTGAAGCAGGACTTTGCCTTCTTTCATTGCAGACTTCTTCCATCTTTGTGTTCTTTCACATTTCCAAAGTGTAAATGACTTATGAATGGCCAAACAAATTCTGAGTTAAATTACATCCAGTACTGCACCAAAGCGTATTACTCAATGCTTTCTATGTCAACTTTGAATTTATAACAATTTTTTCTAACAATTTGGGGGCTGAAACTTCCTGCTCTTGGCATGTTTCTTAGAGGTTTTCCGGAGAGTTTGATTAAAAAGGATTTGTTTGCTCTTAAGAAAGAAAAGAAAAACTAGGTTGTTTTTCCCAATTATTTTGAACAGCAGTGCTGCTTCAAGTATTAAGATAAGAAATGTGAAGTTTAACAGGGTCAAGCTAAGCAGCTTCTTTCATTATCACCTAGCAAATCCATCCAAAGTTGTTGATAATCACTGTTTGCATAGTATAACACAACAGTATTATATGTATTTCTTGATCTTGCTTAGTCTATTGAACCATCTTTTAATTCTCTCATCTGAATAATGGCAAAATGGATTTTCTTTTTACAATGCCTGCTTTTCCTTATCAGAATATTTTTTACCCTAAGGAAGGAGCATTGTGTGGAAGACAAGGAGAAAATACATTATTCTCACATCATGAATACAAATTTGTATCTGTGATATTTAAATTAAGTCAAAATTTTGCAGAATAAGTGCACCTCTTCTTACAGGGACAGTTGGGATTCAAGTTGAAATGTACTATTTGCTCAAATGCTTCTCGAAACTAAACACACAGATGAGGGAAACTAGGCAGAACTAGTCCTTGAAGACCATACAGACATCAATTCTCTATGATAGGCAAATCTTACAGTTATTGCAATCATCTGTCATTATTATTGTTGCTAATGAAACACCCAGATTTCATTAAGTCTTCAAAGTAGACATTTTATATGATATTGTATCGCACTTCATTATTACAAAACTGTTCAGACCTTCTGAGATGACTGGTAAATAATCAGTAGGCATTAGACCAAGAGGAAGATGGCAAATGTTGTTTTGCTTTGGTTTGTTTTTCTGAATTAATTAATGAATCAAGTTGGATTTTGCATGGACAAAGAAGTGGCCTTACCCAATAAAACTCACTTGATATCTGTATCCCTTCTATGTGTGGCACCTATCTGGCATTGATTTATAAGTAAATCTTGCAGAGAGCTGTTGCTAAGGGACAGAGCTTTTGTAGGTCCCCATTAAAGTGATATTCCTGGAGAAGAAAAATAATTTACATATTTCAAGTGCTGCCTGCAAAAAATATTTAATCAAGCCCCAATGAGTTATAAAAGGGAACAAACACAATATGAGAATAACAACCCTTTGCCAAAGAGAAAAATAGGAGCACAGGTCAGATTCACTAGTCTAGATGCTACTCCTTTGTACCCTGGCAGACAACCTGAGTGGTTTTTTAATTTCATTAAGTTCCTCCCAATTTATACTCCACAACGAAGATCAGAATACTTGGAATGAATTTGACGTAACACATATATTCCTCTAATTTCATTTAACAGAATAACTTTGATGTTAATCAAACTGCCCAATCTCCAGGGTAAAAGTCATAAGAGGGAAGAAAACTCTGTCAAGAGCACCTCTTCTAGTTCCCCAGGCAGTCAAATTCTTTCTGAGTTGTTGCCTTGGGGATGAGTCTGCCCTACTGAGAAGAACCCCTGTAATGGGACTGTGCTTCTATAGCTGCTTAGGCCCCCTAGCTCTTTAGTTCCTCTTCTTTTTTTTTTTTTCTTTTTTTTTCTTTTTTTTTTCTTTCTTTTAAACTGCTCCATCTGTATAAATGTCTCTGAAACCTTCCTTTTGTATACCTTTCTGGTATATCAATTTCAAAAAAATGTGGATAGATGACTGTGAAAACTCCTCAAATTCTCTTTCCTCCTGGTTTAGAAAGCTTATTTTTGCAGGACTTAAACGTTCATTACTTTCTTTCTTTCTTTCTTAAAAAATACATTTCATTGATGAGACTGTTTTTCCACAAATGCTACTCAGAATTTATGGCTTTTGCCAGAATTAGCACTGCATTGAGAACAACCTGTTCTCCTTGGCTAGATGACTGTCAAATTGATGTGAAAATGCTCCCCCTTGATGAGATGAATGTATATGACCACATAAATCATTCCCTGTTTTCTTAAGTGGTTCGAATGAGTATGTGACCAACATTTGTTATTATTCTTCCTCTCTTATTTTGGTACATAATCAGGACAGATCAGATTAAGCCAGCTCCATGAAACCACATTTTCTGCTAATGGTTGGACAAAGCAATGCTAGTGACTCTAGGCAGCTCAACGCGGCATTCAAACCCCAGAAGAATAAAAAACCTACTGGCAGAGGCTGTGATGAAGTCTGCATTGCATTTATAATACATAACAAAATCTGTCTCACCAAAGGTTTTGTAGAGGGCGAGTGAAATTTATCATGGATTATTTGTTGTGTGATATTGCAAGAAGGAGTAAAGGTCCTGGATGATTTCAGGATCATATTTTCTTAGGCTGCCTTGCTATGCACATACACAGACAGTTGCCTCCCTGCACAGTCTTATAGTCTGTATGTAGTCTGCTATTAAGCAGAACCAAAAGGCAAAAGTCTAACAAAACCCACAAAACAGACCTTTAGCAGAGCTAAAAATTGGACCCAAACTTCCTAAATGTTAGTTCAATGCCTTAATTATAATTTCCAGAATAGTGAATGTGCACAACTAATTATTGCTAACTTACTTTTGACGTGCTGTCTGGCTGCACTATACAGACAATCCCTGCTGGAATCTACTGTGAAGCATAAAATGTGGCTGTTTGTTCTGCATGTGGGTAAATGAAAAAAACACTAATACTGAAAATTAAACTGAATTCTTGATTTCATCTTCTCGGGAGCTTTTTTTTTGTCACAGACTTTTTTTCTCCTCAAATTCTAAATTATAGGTTTAAAAGATGTTTTTTTTTCAGACAGTCACCTTTATAACAGCTTTGTGGGTTAAAGTAACTTACAGAAGCTAAAGGAAAAGTAAAAATGGAGAAGTTAAGGCTTAATATTATTTTTTAGAAAGAGACGAGTATAATTCTAAATTTCTCCTTTGAGACATAGTGAGCATGATATCATACATTGTGCATGATTGCTGCCATTTGCCATCAGTAACTTTCAATGTCTAATGCAAATCTTTTGATAACATTTTCAGAAATGGTTTCCAGGAAAAATGATCCAGTGGACTTAGATTGTTATAGCCATAATAGAGGGAGGCAGTGGGGTCTTTCTAAGAATTACACCCTGGGAAAGAGGAAGTGAGTGGGTTTCTCCCACTGCAAAGCAGACACCTAGCTATTCGTCTGAATCAACATCAGCACTTCCACGTTTTATAGATCCCACTATTGCTCTTCCAAAATAAAAGCAAATTACAAGAATAACAGTTCATGTTTGACATGTATGTGGCATCTGCCTTCCTTCCCCTACTAGCTGAAGGCCTGTTGCCCCATTACAACCTGAAGGCACAGAGCAGTGCCCATTGAGGACAGAGGGAAGGGTGTCAGTCAGTGTTGAATTTTGTGGTCACTGGAGCAGGTCCTTCCAGCGATAGCCAGAATGCCACTTCCATGGGAAAAACCTTGTGGAGACAAAGGAAACGGGTGGTGGAGGGGTGGGGGAGAACAACTAAAATCCCAAAATCAATACTGAAGTTGTCAGAGGGCATATAGTGGGTGCACAATAGCTTAAAAGCATGGAACAAGTAAAACCTAGACACTGGGCCCCCAGTTTCTATTTCCACTATTTCCACCATGCTGTCAGGGTGCTTTGCAGCCTGCCTTGCTCCATGGGTCCCTCAGGACATGGAGAAGCACAGGCTCTGCAAATAGCTGTTCAGAGTAAGAGGTTACTCATGGACTTTTTACCAGCTGCTCTGTTTTCTCATCATCAGAAGTGATACTCTCCTCAGCCCTGTTCATGAAGCTGCTCAAATAAGCTTTCCTGTGTAGCTAGGCAAGGAAATGCCTACTATTGAAAGTAGGAAAGCCAAGCTGGATCATAAATAAGGATGAATACAGAGGAATTACAGGAGCGTATAGAGATAAAATAAGAAAACTTAAACACTAAATGAGTTCCAAGTAGCAAGGGATGTGACAAAACCCAAAGCTCCAGTGAATGCAGAAATAAGAGGGAAAATGAGAAAAAAGATTGAACAAGAGGCTCTACAGAGAAAACAGAACCATTTGCTTTCATCAGAGAAAGCAGAATCACCTGCTTTCATCTTAATGGAAAAGTTAGATTGTGCTGGATACTTTAGCAAATTAATTTTAACAAGGTGTATGGAATGCAGGCTGGAGTAGAGAAGACAACAGTTTGGGGAATATTTATATAAGATTGGTACATTCAAGTTCTCAGGATTTGATGAAATTCACCCCAAGAAATGAGGCAAAGTAATCTCTGATTATTAGAGATTGTCTCCAGGAAGCTGCAAAAAGGAGAGATCCTAGAAGGATAGAGAAAAACAAACCTTTATTTATTTATTTATTTATTTATTTATTTTTAAGAGGAGCTGAAGAATTACAGATCAAGCAGTCTGATTTCAGTTCCTAGAAACAATATAGAACAAATTATTGAAGTAATTGGAAGAACCTACCAAATGTAAAGACTGTAAAAACAGACAACAAGAAACTGTCAAGAACACATCAGATAAAATCTATCTGATTACCTTCTTTGAGAAGGACAACAGCTTAGAGTATGGAGGACGAGCAGTAGATACAGGAGTAAATTAACTCTCATAAAGTTTTTAGACATTTCTAACATTAAGATCTCATATGTTGAGGAAATATGGCATACATGTAGTTGCCTTCAAGTAACTGTATAACTGTTTGAAAACTTGATTAGTTGATCCACATCAAACATGGAGTAAATTCCCCTAAAAACTTGTGTTTGGTCAAATTCTACTTAGTATCTTCATGAAAAATGCACATAATAGAAATTTAAATGCACATAATAGAAATTTAAATTTATGGCTTGTACAAAGCTGAAAGGAGTTTTAAGTATTTTTGGCAAAAATGCAAAAAATGCTGCTGGCAGTTTGGAGAGTTGATCAGAAACCCAAAAGGTTACATTTAAGTATTTATGAAGCAAAGTTCTGTACCTGAGAAAAAAGAAAGCAAACTGAAATTTGAAATAGGGTATTTATCCCTAAAGAAGAAAGAAAGCAATACGGTGGAAAAAGACATAGTAGGAAAGTAGTTTTTATTTTTGATTAATGAAGCAGAAGTTTGTACACAGAACACCTAGTTACATTCTTCTCTTAACATCAGAGAAGACTTGGAAGATACATTCTCTCTATTCTGGGAACTGCATTTTTAGTGTGAAGACAAAGTAAAGAGAATACAGCAGTGTGAATAATGAAGGATCTAGAAAGCATGACCTATGAGGCAACTTGCTTGCTGAGAGCTCACCGAGGGTAACTTGATTATATGTAGTTACAATGTCGATGATCACCAATTTTTTTCCAAGGCCAGAAGAAATCAATCTGTCTTTCAGCATAGACAATTTTGAGTAAAAAAGCTTATAAAACTTGGGTAGGATGGTGGAGTGCAAGACTGGATAACCTGAAGATATGAAGAAACTTCTTTCACCAGAAATTGTCAGGATCAGGCTACAGTAAGATATGTGAGGAAACATGCCACGGTTTAACCCCAGCTGCCTAAAGGCACCATACAGCCAGTCACTCACTCCCCCCCAGGGGCAAGGGGAAGGGAACTGGAAATGTAAAAGTGAGAAAACTCATGGGTTGAGATGAAGACAGTTTGACAGGTAAAGAAAAAGCCGCGTGTGCAAGCAAAGCAAAACAAGGAATTCATTCACTACTTCCTGTCAGCAGGCAGGTGTTCAGCCATCTCCAGGAAAGCAGGGCTCCATCACGTGTAACAGTTACTTTGAAAGACAAAATGCCTTAACTCCAAATGTCCCGCTCTACAGTTTTCTTCTCCCAGCTTTATATACTGAGCATGATATCATATGGCATGGAATATCCCTTTGGCCAGCTGGGGTCAGCTGTCTTGGCTGTGTCCCCTCCCAATTTCTTGTGCATCCCCAGCCCACTCACTGGTGGGGTGGTGTGAGAAGCAGAAAAGGCCTTGACTCTGTGTAAGCTCAGAGTTATTGCTTTGTTATTGCTCAGCAATAACAAAAATATCCCAGAATTATCAACACTGTTTCCAGCACAAATACAAAACATAGCCCCATACTAGCTATTATGAAGAAAATTAACCCTATCCTAGCCAAAACCAGCACAGATGGCCAAGGCCTACATGATCTTGTTTTGTTGGCGGAGATTACTTAAGGTGATCCCTGGGGTACTCTTTGAGTCTAACAACAACATAACAATGTCTGAAAAGAAGTTATAGAGGATTCATTGCTACTCATCTGGTAGAACTAATGCTGGAAGAAAGGAAAAAAAGGTCAATCTGAGGACAACAATATGAGCTTTTGAGGTCTGGATGCACATTTTTTTGTGAAGGCACGAAATGATTTGTTTTTGACATAAAACATGGCAGCATTCAGAACTTACTGGTTCTTACCGCTCCCAGTCATGTAATAATTTTGTAATCTTTAAAAATTGCTACACAATTAGAGGATGTCACACTTTTATCTTGATTTTTTAAAAGCAAGAATATTTGGGGTACTCTGTTAAAAAGCTCTGAAGAAGAGAATTTTATCCTTTCATTACAATCTTCCATGTTAGAATCTGATGTGGTAGTTTTCTGGAAGTTGGAATAAATAAATTAATTTCTAACAGTGACAATTCAGGTTCAGAGGGACTAGAGGATGGAGAAGAAAGGGAAGACAATTTACAGTATATTAGAATTCCAAATTGTAAGCTACTCTTTTGTCTTGTCATAAACAAAAAACAGTAACGAGCTGAATGTGTTAATTTAATTTATATGATTCAATAATCATTGGCTGTCAGGTTATATGCTTTGTGAAAGTCTGAATGCGGATTGTCAAATTGTCCAGGCAGGAAGAGAAGAGACTTTTACTTACAACGGGCTAATAATCAGTTGACAATTTAATTACACAGCAGGGAAATTCTGAAGGTGAAATGGGGTACAGAAGCAAGTCTGTTTCTCCATACTGGAGTTTACTGCTTTGAATTAAGTCTAAAGGCACAATATATGCATACAGATCAGGTGTCTTGCTCCACGTGTTCTAAATGGCTTGTTGGATGGATACAAAGAGAGAGACGCTGTTAAAATTTGGTCTTAAACTAAATTTAACAGAGACTTCTGTACTTCACACTTGACTCTATAAATCTTCCTATGTTGTCCATTTTGGTTATCTTTAAAAACCAACAGCTTTTATTTGCTTTAACCTCTTTTCTGCTTCGGCTATTTCAATTTTAAGTTAGTTGGTTAACATCCCACGATTGCATCTGTATGGCATCTCATTTTTAAACTAGAGTCCTGGACCAGACTTTCAGTGGCTGAAACTTGCATGTTTCTCTAGGGCATCTGAAGAGTAAGATGCATCTTCCACTGATCCTCAGGATAGCTCAGAAGATGATAATACAACAGACAAGGAAGAATTATGGTGATCAGCATTGATTACGAAAGCTTGGCCTTAAACAGCAGGGTAGAGGAGAGACAACCTGCATCCTTGGAGTCCCAAAAGAATGTAGAACAACGATAATATGGCCTGAGGAAAAGGAGTAAATCACTTTAAATAGGCCATTTAAAATTTTTATCAGTATTTCTCTCAGAGAATGGAAATAAATCATCTCTTCTGTCCTAATATGACTATGAATCACAAATCAAATAAATGCTAGCTAAAATATATGGAGTTTTGTTTCTGAATACAAAGGCATCTTAAGAAAGGAAAAAGATGGTGAGGTGAATTTATTTTGCTTCTCAGTAAAGCCATCTAGTGTACTTGCCAGTCACAGAGAAAGTGCTTGTTGATAGTTGCTTCCTGAGCTCTTCTCACTTCCAGGATCAGCCATCTCATTTCCAAATAATTTAGGTAGTTTCTGAAACTGCCCAAGGCAACCAGTAATGTTCTTATACCATCTCCAGTTCATAAAGGCACCTCTGTTTGGGCTACCAGCTAATTGCTTTGTGAAGTACCTTTCAAAACTGGAATCTGAGTTCTCACTCAGATGTGAGTGATTCTCCAAGTTAAAATTCCCCATATACATGAAGTTCATCTTCTGTTTATTCCCTAAAATACCTCAGAACCTCAGCAGCCCATTGCCTAGAGCTCATGGCTGTGCCGTCCAGGAGTACAACAGAGTTGTTCCTCTCCCTGTCCCAAGGTGCTTGAATCAGGAGCGTGGTCAGTGTGATCTTGTTAGCTAAGTTACGTCCAAACCAAAATCTGAGTAAGATGTGTCTGGTTTACACAGTTAATACATGAGCAAACTTTAGAACGAGGACTAGGAAGTTTCTTCTTAAAAGTGAAAATAACTGGAAAATTATTCATCAAATTAATCACTTCAGAGCTCTTGGGTTTTTTGCTTCATTCATGCGACTTGTGAAGTGGCGATTGTAATGGAAGATTTCTTTCAATAGGGATAGTACATTCTCTGTGGCTCTGAGTTCAGATCAACTCAGTTTGTGAAGGCTGCTAAACAACTATCAGGCATTACATTTTGCTTTATGCTAACTTGATCTGGATTTAAACTAGTGACCTACAGAGGAAAGGCTTGCTAAGTTGCTGTTAATTTTCCTTTCAGTGTTTTGTTCCTTCTTCACAAAGAACGAGGAGCTGAAAATGTTCCAAATCAAACATTTAGCTCAAATATCCCCATACACAAACACATTCCATTGCCTTTAAAATGTCCACATAGCTTTTTGTATGAAACTGTTCCTTTCCTTTACAATTTGAATGAGGAACATAGAAACACACTGAACGTTAAAACTTTTTCCAAAACACAATGTTTTTTCATCATAAAGGACAATGCAGAGACTGAAGTCCATTTCTGTTAAAAACAGGCACATCTCCACATGTCTTGTTAGTACTGATAATTACCAGATGGCACTACCAAGTCTCATAGTCTGGCTAGCTGTGTCTGGGGATCCATAGCACAAGCTGAAGAAAATGTCTATTAGCACCTGTGGTACAGCTGGGAAAGGTGTTGGGAACATCAGGAAAAAGAATCAGTTCTGCACTGTGTTCCTTTTCTTGAGATTTGTGGTTTTGGCATAGAGCTTCGGATCATATGCAAACACCCTAATGTGTTGTCAAAACATGAAAGCCTTCTTTAAATCAATTTGGCTAACATGCATAATAACACTCTAATAAAAATTTAAAAATATCCAGTGCTACTGTGTGATTGAAAAGCCAGGATCTTTGTTTAAACTTTGAAATTAGACTACTTCTTCAAATAAAATAAACATCAGGAAGATATATATCACAGACTGAAAAGTCAAATTTTCTAGAGAATGCCGTCAAAGGATTCCATGCTGTCTATTCTCTTTGGGTTTCTTCATGAGATGTATTGGATTAACATTTGTATTGCCTTTGCCATCATACTGTTCTTAGTGAATGTACCCATATTGTAGATATTCTTAGCATTAGAAAAAAGTTGCATTCTTCCTTTAGAAACAGAAGGAGAAACTTGCTTTGTAGAAGTTCTGAAACTTATTTATCTAATTTGTTTCCATCTGATTTGTTCCAAGAAGCTGATACAAGGAAATATCACTTGAAAATTAAATGAAAATTACACGTTTCACAGCTGGTTTTAGTGAGCTGGCACATCTGCTTAGCTCTTTCATTTGAACATATAGTACTTTTTGAAGATGGAAAGTTTTGAATATTTTATACTTTAATGCCTCAGGCCTTATTATTAGTTACAGCCTGAAGAGGGATGTACCATATACATAGGAAGGAAATTTTACTAGCTGAATGGAAGAGACTAACAACTCTGTGAAGTCGCTGCTAGCAAAAAAGACAAGTAATGCCACCAGAAAGGTTACAGAAATGATCAGCAGTAACTACTATAGGTAAGCCTTGGGAAAACATATCCATACTTTAAATAGTATTTCAGGGACTGAGAGATCTGTGCACAAAGAAGTTCAATTTAGAAGAATTTATTAAGAGCAATTGAAGTGTTGCTTCTTTTAATGTAGTTATGTACTAATGAATAGAATGAAGGCAGACATAAAAGTGAAAGGGTGGTTGGGATATTTCTCTGCAATTAGGATGCGGGTTCCTAATGGGAAGGAATTAAGTTGGGATCTAAGGGGCTCATTATCCATTATACTTCTTGCCTGTCTTGCTGCTGGTGATAGAAAGAGACCTCTGGAACAGCAGACCACTGAAAAAGGGAATGTCTCAGATGGCAAAGGCCTCACACCACACTCCTCCATTACCACTGGGGAGAAGGAATAGTTGATAATGACACTTGCCCTTGGCTGAAGGAGATGTTAAAGCCAAAGGAAAATTGGTGGAATGGAGTCTGTGCAGTAGATGCAGCATCAAAAGCAATTTACCCTCTTGTCCTTGTCCAAACAGGTGCTATGTGCAGTACCCAAAAATCCGTCCGATCTCCATTTGACTCTTTATGTCATTTTATAACCAACAGGTTTACTTATTTTCCTGCTCAATTTAAGCAAGAATTCCAACTACTTACATGAACCTCGTTCCTGAAGATTCTAACACTTCTCTTGACTGCACATACGCACTTTGTCTGGATCCTGATAGGGGAAGTGAAAGTCCGGTTTCCAGCAAATACTGGACAAGGTCACTGGGTAGATTTCAAGTTTTGAAATAGAATCTGAGAGACAAAAATATTCTTTAAAACTTTAATTCCTGTTGAAAGTACCCTGCAGCTTGGCAAAAATAGCCCTCTTTTCATGAAAATGAACAGCCTCTCTCACCTGTTTTACTTTGAGAGAATGCCTAGGTGTGTGACTAAAACATGGCAATTCTCTCACTTGGTGAGTTCAAGCTGAATTTTATCCCTTTTCCAAGTCTGGCCTGAGTTGTAGTTTGTGGAGTCTTCACTGGCTAACTCCAGAGCTATATATCATTGTTATTTACATTGGATAT
>NW_010112772.1:0-7632 GCF_000699245.1 Pterocles gutturalis | reverse complement strand
AGTGACTTCTGTGGGTTCCTAGACTCAGCCTCCTAAGAGAATGAAACAGAAGACAGGAAATGTTTCTAACACTGACAAAGAAGATAAAATAATCCCCTGTAGTGTTCTGTCCTCTAGTTTGCTCTCCTTGGGTGAAATTGCATTGTCTTCAGTTGAGGGAGTTGCCCAGGGTTCCTTGTTGTTTCATTACACCGTAGGGTATGATTCCTGTACGCTGTCTGCCCTGGTGTAACCTAAGATATTAATCTCTTGGGGCTCCGTGTTTGCTGGTGGTAGGTAATCATCCCAAGTGTCCCACTTTTCGAAACAGGCTGCAGAGTTTCATTGTCAACGCCTAACAATTGCCTAACCCGGTTAATAGCTCCCAGTAAATTCTGGAGTGTGGAGATTTTGTCTCCTGGAGCTATTCTCTGAGGTTTGACAGTTTGTTCTGTAATCTTCCACCTGAGATATTCCCAGGGTGGCTGACTTTGTATTTTTTCTGGTGCAATCTGTAACCTGAAGGAACACAGAGCTTGCATTGCCTTTTTTGCAACTTGCCTTAGCTCTTCTTCAGAGGCTCCTGCAATTAATGTCATCCATATAATGGTAAATTAACATTTGTGGATTTTTGTTTCGAACCTCGGATAATGCTTGTGCAACATACATTTGACAAACTGTAGGGCTACTTTTCATCCCCTGAGGTAGAACAGTCCAGTGATATTGCTGCATAGGCTCTTGATTATGGATGGCACGGAAAAGGCAAGCTGTGGTTTGTTCTCTTCCACAAGCAGAATGTTAAAAAAGCAATCTTTTCAATCCATTGTGATAATACATCGATTACAATAGTGCAGCCATTCTTTACCAGTATCAGATCTGGTTGGTATAAATCACTTCTCTTATCCCTTAGTATTGATTCCTGAAAAGGAACCCATTCCTTCTTTCCCACTTTGTCCATTAATGCTTTACATATTTCATTATGCCTCTGTATGTGTGCATCTTGCACGGCCGTGCAGAACCCAGTGATGTGGGCGCAGGTCTTGATCTCGGCCGTGCAATGCCTACAGGATTTGTTCAGAATATTAGTTCTACCCCTTTCTGGGAATTCTCTTGTGCGGTAGATGTTGGCTCTCAATTGAGGTGCAGTGAGGAGCTTTCTGTGAGGAATGCCCCTGTAGTTAACAATCCAATCATTACTGATTTTATCTTTTTCAAAAATAGATATTCCTTGTCCCTGCAAGATTAACTTCGTACAATTATAGTATTCTCTTTTTCTCTAATCCTGGCCTGCATCAGCAATAGTGTGTCCAGCAGGACTAGGGAAGTGATTGTGCCCCTGTACTCAGCACTGGTGAGGTCGCACCTTGAATACTGTGTTCAGTTTTGGGCCCCTCACCACAAGAAGGACATTGAGGTGCTGGAGCAGGTCCAGAGAAGGGCAACGAAACTGGTGAAGGGTCTGGAGCACAGGTCTTACGAGGAGCGGCTGAGGGAGCTGGGGTTGTTTAGTCTAGAGAAGAGGAGGCTGAGAGGAGACCTCATCGCTCTCTACAACTACCTGAAAGGAGGGTGTAGGGAGGTGGGCGCTGGGCTCTTCTCTAAAGTAACAAGTGGTAGGAGAAGAGGAAACAGACTCAAGTTGCACCAGGGGAGGTTTAGGCTGGATATTAGAAAAAATTTCTTCACTGAAAGAGTGATCAGGCATTGGAACAGGCTGCCCATGAAGTGGTGGAGTCACCATCCCTGGAGGTGTTCAAGAAATGTGTGGATGTGGTGCTTAGGGACATGGTTTAGTGAGTTGGTGGTGGGTGGTGGGGGTTGGACTTGATGATCTTTGAGGTCTTTTCCAACCTTTCCTGCTGGACTTGCTACTGAAAAAAGCAAGAAACAACAACCTGTATGAATGTGTCCTCAGTTTTGTATTAGTTACATTGTGTGCCCATATCCGACTAAACTATCCTTCTAGCTTTAAGTTCCTTGAGTCTCTTTTCCTCTGAAAAAAAAAAAAAAAAGAAAAGAGTTTTTGGAAGGAGACAGTAAGTATGAGCAAGTCATCTCAATTAATTGCATTTCTTGATTCTTGGAGAATCATTTTCAGTAAGTATAGCCTGTAATTTGTGAGAATACCTCTGAGTGTAGTTGCTTTAGTGACCGATGGAAAAAAAAAAAGAGCCTTCCTGTCTGATACATTTTCCAAGTTCAAGTTCTTATAATATGCTGGAAATAATCCTTATTATGTTCTCGCTGAGCTTAGCAAATTGAATTTTATCCATAAAATGTAGTTTTTCCAGTAACTTTAGAACAGATACCCATGCCTTTGAATCAAAAGCTTTTCCAGTAACAATATTTCAGTAATTTGATTATGAGAAGTTGCATTTTCATGGTACCTGGGGTGTCATGTATAAAAACAGTAAAGATATGATACTTTTAAATATTAAAAGGTTAGACAGAACCAGCTCACCTGCATGATTCCAAAGCCTGATTGGTCAACTGATCAGATTTGCAAGGAGTCTCAGAAATATCAAAGAACCAATATCGCTAATAACTATCAAGGAAGTAAAATGATGAAAATATTTTTAAAATATATTTAAATGAAGGCGATGTCCTGGGAGACATTAGGTTGAGGGTGATATTATAGAGGATCATGCAGTGCGTTTTCCACCAAAGTTCCAAGTTGAACAGCACCCAGGTGCTACAGATATTGTGAGTTTTCCACTTTTATCCTCAAGAGGTTTACTCCAGATTTGGAGAAAAGTTGTGAGAAGCTGTAAGATCTATAGATAGGGATTGGAAGTATGAAGCAAGAAGCCTTCATTCTCTTCCTTTTCCTTCTGTGTATCAGCAGCCACCAGTCTTTTGATATGTTTTTCTCCAGATGTTCTGTCTAAAGTTTCTAACGGGACTGCACTTCTTTGTATGACTTTTTACTTGTACTGTTCCCTAGAATCGGTTCCCCAGTTTTCATAGAATCACAAGAGGCCTAAAGTCGGAAAGGACCTCTGGAAGCTGTCTTCTCTAAATCCCTGCTCAAGCAGGGCCCCTAAGAGCAGGTTCCCCAGGACCATGTCCAGATGGTTTTTGAATATCTCCAAGGATGGAGATTACACAATCTCTCTGGGCAACCTGTACCAGCACTTAGCCACCCTTACAGTAAAAAAGTGCTTCCTGATGTTCAGAGGGAACCTCATGTGTTTCAGTTTGTGCCCATTGCCTCTTGTCCTGTCACTGAGCACCACTGAAAAGAGCTTGGCTCTGCCTTCTTTGTATCCTTCCTTCAGCTATTTATATACATTCATAAGATCTCCCCAGGCCTTCTCTTCTCTAGGCTGAACAGTCCCAGCTCTCAGCTTTTCCTCGTAAGAGATATGCTGCAGTGCCTTTGCAGTGCCTTAATAGTCTTTATGCCCCTTCAATGGACACTCACTGGTATGTCCAGGTCTCTCTTGTTCTGGGGAACCCAGGACTGGACACAGTACTCTGCCTCACCAGTGCTGAGAAGAGGGGAAGGATCATCTTCCTCAACCTGCTGGCAACACTCCTCCTAATGCAGCTCAGGATGCTGCTAGCCACCTTCTTTGCCACAAGGGCACATTGCTGGCTCATGTTCAACTTGGTGTCCACCAGGACCCTCAGGTCCTTTTCTTCCAAGCTGCTTTTTCAGCTGGTCAGCCTCTAGCATATGTACATGGGGTTGTTCCTCCCCAGGTGCAGGACTTTGCACTGCTCTTGTTGAACTCCATAAGGCTCCTGTAAGCCCATTTCTCCAGCTTGTTCAGGTCACTCTGGACAGCAACATGAGCCCCTGTTTTGGTCACCAACAGATTTGCTAAGAGTACTTTCTGCACCATCATCCAGATCATTAATGAAGATGTTATACAGGATGTGTAACTAAGTCAGTCAAATAAAAAGTATTTTTCCTAATCATGCTGTACCTAGGCAAGCAAAGGATAGATATAAACAGGTTACAAGTGTGCTAGGAAAAACTGTGATAACTTGTGTGTGTTTCTCCTTAGGGTTCGTGAGACATAATCATGGAGCAGATCCTCCTGGAAACTATGCTAAGGCACATGGAAAACAAGGAGGTGATTGGTTACAGCCAGCATGGCTTCATTAAGGGCAAACTGTGCCTGACAAGTCTGGTGGCCTTCTATGATGGGGTCACAGCCTTGGTAGATAAGGGAAGAGCAACTGACATAATCTACCTGGACTTGTGCAAAGCCTTTGACACTGTCCTGCATTACGTCCTTGTCTCTAAATTGGAGAGATCTGGATTTGACAGATGGACCACATGGTGGATGAAGAACTGGCTGGATGGTCGCACTCAAAGAGTTGCGGTCAATGGCTTAGTGTCCAAGTGGAGACTGGTGATGAGTGGCCTTCCACAGGGGTTGATATTGGGACTGGTGTTGTTTAACATCTTTGTTGGCAATATGGACAGTGGGATTGAGTGCGCCCTCAGCAAGTTTGCCGATGACACCAAGCTGTGTGGTGCGGTTGACATGCTGGAAAGAAGGGAAGCCACCCAGAGGGACCTTGACAGGCTTGAGAGGTGGACCTGTTCAAACCTCATGAAGTTCAACAAGGCCAATTGCAACGTCCTGCATGTGGGTCATGGCAATCCCAAGTACAAATACAGTCTGAGAGGAGAATGGTTTGAGAACAGCCTGGAGGAGAACTTTGGGGTGTTGGCTGATGAGAAGCTTAACATGACCTGGCAATGTGCACTTGAAGCCCAGAAAGCCAACTGTGTCCTGGGTTGCATCAAGACAAACATTAGCAGCAGGTCGAGGGAGGTGATTCTCGCCCTCTGCTCTGCTCTCATCAGACCCCACCTGGAGTCCTGCATCCAGCTCTGGAGTCCTCAGCACAGGAAAGACAGGGACTTGTTTGAGCAGGTCTAGAGGAGAGCCACAAAGATGGTCAGAGGGCTGGAGCACCTCCCACATGAGGACAGGCTGAGAGAGTTGGGGTTGTTCAGCCTGGAGAAGAGAAGGCTCCGGGGACACCTTACAGCAGCCTTTTGGTACTTAAAGGGGGCCTACAGGAGAGGTGGGGAGGCACTCTTTATCAGGGAGTGGAGTGATAGGACAAGGGTAATGGCTTTAAGCTGAAAGAGGGTAGATTTAAATTAGATATTAGGAAGAAATTTTTCACTGTGAGGGTGGTGAGGCACTGGAACAGGTTGCCCAGGGAAGTTGTGGATGCCCCATCCCTGGAGGTGTTCAAGGCCAGGCTGGATGAGGCTTTGAGCAACCTGGTCTAGTGGAGGGTGTCCCTGACCATGGCAGGGGAGTCAGAACTATATTATCTTTAAGGTCTCTTCTAATCCAAGCCATTCTATGATTTTAAGATTCTATGTTTTTTTCTGGAAATTCTTAGTTCTAGCCTTTGTATAAGCAGGAAAGAAGCAGGCTGGATAATGATTGGTATTTAAACACCTCTTCTTCTCATTTCTTTAGATCTGTTAATACAAATTACAGTCTAGACCACAGTGTGAGACTCATCCATACTGGATTCACCGCAGCTAAGTGTTATGGCAAATATAGTCAGATTTTTTTTTCTAATAAGTGTCTTGCTTACTTTTTCTGGTTAAAAAATTAATTTACCATATTAATGTCCATGATTTAGAATGGATCTGTTTCCTTCCAGTAAAAAAGTGCAAAGTTTGACTGCACTGAAACAAATAGACACAAAGTTTAAGAAAGAGTTATGTTTTTTTTCTGCAACTGCCAGCTCCAAGCTGAGAATCAAATGGTGCTTCCTAAAGAAATTCTTAAAAGATAGTTTGCTCAATTTTCTTTCAATAGGAAAAAAAGGATATGTCTGAACATGCACATTTGTCTTCAGACAACTACATAAATATGTTCATATCCCTTTTCATGGGTTAAACACTATTTCATTGAAAAGGTCTTTCTGTCATTCAATGTTTCAGTTTAAGACTCAAAAAAGAAGAAAAACATTTCATTGAAAACCTGGAAAATAAAAAAATTCATTGTAAAGGCAAAGTGTACTTTTTTTGTTGTGTAAGTTTAGTTCCACAAAATCAAACCTTGTACATTGTGTCAGAATTCTGTTTTGAAATCTTTTTAACAGTAATTTTTGTCAGTTTCTAGTTAGGAACCAGTTTGAGGGGTTTTTTTTGACAGCTTCTTGTAAAGAACCGGTTTCTAATTTAGAAGAATTTATGTGAAAATCTGCTTTTTATCCAGGAATTTTTGGGTTTGTTTCCCTAATAAACAGAATGAAGTAAAAAGAATGGCTCCTTCTAACCTGATCTGATTTATTTTTCCTTGGTGAACAGTCTAGTCGAACAAAGAGAGTCAGATAAACTAGTAATATTTGTGGTACAGCATTTATGTGACATTAGCTAGGTCAACAAGTCTAAATTCAGAATGTTTAGTCAAATGACACAAATTTGTCAACATGAACTACTGAACTTGTAACTGCATTTTAACAGTGACACTACAGAGGAGGAAAGTCATGATATATTGTCAAAATATTGGACAGGTTGTACAAATAAATTTGCGAAAATTAATATATTATAACCTTGATTAAAAAAATAAAAGTTTTTTCCTTCATTCAGCTCATTAATTCAGTCATTAATTTTCTTCCGATGTTATGCTGACTTGACTAATGAAAATATTTATGTCTGAAGACCAAACTGAAAACAATACAAACTCATATTAGTGTGGGAAATATTGTTTTTACCAAAGAGATTTAGATATTAATCTTATTTAAGTTGAAGAGGGAAATTTTTTTAAGTGAACTTGAACAATTAACCCTCTGCATTACGAGGTCATTTAGCACATGAATGTGGCTTGAGGTGGCAGATTTGGCAGCAAGAAATGTTATGTCAGTTATTAAATAGAGTAGTGGGTCAGATTCTCAGCAAGAGTAAACTGATACAGTCAAACTTGTGCACTGAAATACAAAAATACTCTTGTGGACAGTTGCTGTTTGTAAATGCAAGTGTCCTCTGCCTAACCATAGTGCAAGCAGAATAAGAAAATAACAAAGAGAACCTCAGTTATACAGAAATATGTGGAGGCAATCAAAAGAGAATGTGATGACACAGGGCAACGGTTAGAAATACATAACTGACCAGGAACTACAGTTTGATAGTTAATTAATTACTCTTATAAAAACAAAGGAATAACAAGAATATATGTACAATTTAGAAATGAAATATGTGAATTGTAGTTGGATTAGACCAAACTACCTGGGTGATTTAGTGAGCTCAGCTAAACGGCTTCTTGGAATTATTGTCTCTTCTTTCTGTGATATAGGAAAAAAAAACTTATTCTTGTTAAAAATCTTTCTTGGCAAGTTCCTTCAGTACCCTTCTTTTTCCCAGACATGTTCTTAGTATCTCAGTTCTCTTCCTTCCCTTCCCATTGTACTTCAGCAGGTCTATTCTGGTGCAACTGCGTTTTTTGAATAATGAGAGAAATCGGCTAAGTTGAAATCAGTGTGCTTCACAGTTTGATCAACGTCATATAATTTGCAACTGTAAATTTAATGACATTTTAAAGTATTTTCTGCAGCATTTTGTCATAGCATTATGTGAAATACATTCAAAGAAATTTTGCTGAGGCATCTCTACCTGATAAAAAGTTCAACATTTCACTGAAAAGTACACTTTTTTTTTTTTTT
>NW_010112771.1:0-299 GCF_000699245.1 Pterocles gutturalis | reverse complement strand
CGGTGGCTTCAAATGGGCAGCGATGGGCAAAGCACCTTGTGCCTGCAAAAAGCCACCCTGTGTCCCCCCCCGCTGTGTCCTGCTCTGTGGAGTCGGGGTGTGCCACCCACCCTTTCCCTGCTCCCTCCTGCTCTCCCACCCCTCAGTCCCTCTTCTCCATCCCCTTCCCATTGCTCCGTCGCCCACCCTGGACCTCCCACCGCCTCCCTCTGTCCCCTCCCCTCTCGGTGACCGATGGGGACGTTGCCCCAGCAGGTGCCCTGGCAGCATCCGCTGGGAAACCCAATTCCCGGGCATGG
>NW_010112770.1:5660-5879 GCF_000699245.1 Pterocles gutturalis | reverse complement strand
TGTCCCCCCCAGGTGGTGCGGATGGTGATGCGTCACCACGAGGAGCAGCGGCAGAAGGAGGAACGGGCCAAGCGCGAGGAACAAGCCAAACTGCGCCGGGTGGCCGCCGCCATCGCCAAGGAGGTCAAACAGTTCTGGAGCAACGTGGAGAAGGTGAGGGACCACCTCTGGTGGCTACCAACCCACCCAGGGGGGCTACCAACCCAACTGGGGTGGGCG
>NW_010112770.1:4537-4861 GCF_000699245.1 Pterocles gutturalis | reverse complement strand
CCGGTGGGGCTACTGGCCTTCAGCAGGTGGCCACCACCCACCATGGTGGCCACTGCCCCACCCATGGGTGCTGCCACCCCAAAATGGCTCCTGAGGATTGGGATGTGGGTTATGGTTCTCACCGGGTTTCGTGGGTGGTCATTTTTTGGAGCTGGGTGGCCACCAGCAATCTCCAGTTGGGCTATTGACATTCGCTGTGTGGCCACCACCAGCTATGGTGGCTGCTGCCCCACCCATGTGTGCCACCGCCTCAAAATGACTCCTGAGGGTTGGGACGTGGGTTATGGATCTCACCAGGGTTTGTGGGTGGTCACCCGCAGCCTC
>NW_010112770.1:3317-4389 GCF_000699245.1 Pterocles gutturalis | reverse complement strand
GGCCCCCCCCCAGCCTCCACCTGGGCTACCAAACTTCAGCAGGTGGCCACCTCCCACCATGGTGGTCACTGCCCCCCGCCATGGGTGCCACCATCCCAAAATGGCTCCTGAGGGTCATGACGTGGGGTATGCCCACCCTCCGGGGTGGCCAGTGCCCCACCCCTGGGTGCGGCCACCCCAAAATGGCTCCTGAGGGTCGGGACGTGGGTTATGGATCTCACCAGGGTTGGTGGTTGGCCACCCAGCTCCCAGAAATGACCACCAGCAGCCTCCAGTTGGGCTACCAACTTTCCGCAGGTGGCTACCACCAGCCTTGGTGGCCACTGCCCCACCCATGGGTGCCACCACCCCAAAATGGCTCCTGAGGGTCATGATGTGGGTTATGGATCTCACCAGGGTTCATGGGTGGTCATTTTTGGGAGGTGGGTAGCCACCAAGAGCCTCCACTTGGGCTACTGACTTTCACTAGGTGGCCACCACCCACCATGGTGGCCACTGCCCCACCCATGGGTGCTGCCACCCCAAAATGGCTCCCAAGTGTCGTGATGTGGGTTATGGATGTCACCAGGGTTCATGGGTGGCCACCCAGCTCCCACAAATGACTACCAGCAGCCTCCACCTGGGCTACCAACCTTCCACAGGTGGCCACCATCCACCACAGATTCACAGATTCCACAGGTGGCCAGTGCCCCACCCATGGGTGCCACCACCCCAAAATGGCTCCTGAGGGTCATGATTGGGGTTATGGATCTCACCAGGGTTCATGGGTGGCCACCCAGCTCCCACAAATGACTACCAGCAGCCTCCACCTGGGCTACCAACCTTCCACAGGTGGCCAGAACCCCCAGAGCACCCAAGGGTCTTCAGCACCACCTCCTCAACCTCACCTGGGCTACCAAACTCCGTCAGGTGGCCACCGTTGCCCTTGGCAGCCATTTTGTTTTGCTGTCCAGACGCTGCCGGATGTGGCTAGTGGGGGCCTATGGTGGCCAGTGAGTGGTCTGAATAGCCGTTGGGTGGCCGGCAGTCCCTTGTGGTGGCCAGTGGGTGCTCTTGGTGGCTGGTGGGCACC
>NW_010112770.1:2286-2607 GCF_000699245.1 Pterocles gutturalis | reverse complement strand
ACCTGGGGTGGCCATCAGATGACACTGGGTGGCCATTGATGACCCCTGGTGGCCATTGGGTGGTATAGGGTGGCCGTTGATGACCCGTGGTGGTCCTGGGGTGGTGTTTGGTGGCCAGTGATGATCTGTGTTGGCCACTGATGACTCCTGGTGGCCATTGATGACCCATGGTGGCCAATGGATGACATTGGGTGGCCACTGATGACCTGTGGTGGCCATCAGATGACACTGGGTGGCCATTGATGACCCCTGGTGGCCATTGGGTGGTATAGGGTGGCCGTTGATGACCTGTGGTGGTCCTGGGGGGGCGTTTGGTGGCCG
>NW_010112770.1:1028-1826 GCF_000699245.1 Pterocles gutturalis | reverse complement strand
AATGAACGTTGGTCGGCCTTCAAGTCCCGCTGGGGGCCATTGGGTGGTATAGGGTGGCCGTTGATGACCCGTGGTGGTCCTGGGGTGGCGTTTGGTGGCCGGTGATGATCTGTGTTGGCCACTGATGACCCATGGTGGCCAATGGATGACATTGGGTGGCCATTGATGACCTGTGGTGGCCTCTGATGACATATGGTGGCTTTTGATGACCCGTGGTGGTCATCAGATGACATTGGGTGGCCGTTGGTGACCCCTAGTGGCTGCTGGTGATCTGTGGTGGCCCTGGGGTGACATTTGGTGGCCATTGATGAGCCATGGTTGCCATTGATGACCCGTGGTGGCCATTAGATGGATTTTGACCTGTGGTGGCCATTGATGAGCTATGGTGGCCATTGGGTGACATTGGGTTGCTGTGGGTGCCCCATGGTGGCCCAGGGGTGACGTTTGGTGGCCACTGATGACCCGTGGTGGTCCTGGGGTGGCGTTTGGTGGCCAGTGATGATCTGTGTTGTCCACTGATGACCCCTGGTGGCCGTTGATGACCTATGGTGGCCAATGGATGACATTAGATGGCCTTTGATGACCTGTGGTGGCCATTGATGACCTGTGGTGGCCATCAGATGACATTGGGTGGCTGTTGGTGATCTGTAGTGACCACTGGTGACCTGTGGTTGCCCTGGGGTGACGTTTGGTGGCCATTGATGACCTGTGGTGGCCATTGGATGGACTTAGATGACGTGTGGTGGCCATCGATAACCCATGGTGGCCGTCGATGACCCATAGTGGCCGTTGATGGCC
>NW_010112770.1:0-1001 GCF_000699245.1 Pterocles gutturalis | reverse complement strand
CCTGCAATGACCTGTAGTGGCTGCTGGTGATGTTTAGTGGCCATTGATGACCCCTGGTGGCCATCGATGACATGTGGTGGCCATTAGATGGACTTTGATGACCTGTGGTAGCTATTGATGAGGTATGGTGGCCATCGGTTGACATTGGGTGGCCATTGGGTGACATTGGGTGGCCGTGGGTGCCCCATGGTGGCCTATTGGGTGATGTTTGGTGGCCACTGATGACCCGTGATGGCCATCGATGACCCATGGTGGCCATTAGATGGACTTTGATGACATTAGGTGGCCATTGATGACCCCTGGTGGCCATCAGATGACATTGGGTGGTCACTGGCTGGTATTGGGTGACCATCAATGACCCATAGTGGCCACGGGTGCCCCGTGGTGGCCCGGGGATGACATTTGGTGGCCACTGATGATCTGTGTTGACCACTGATGACGCCTGGTGGCCGTTGATGACCCATGATGGCCATTGGGTGACATTGGGTGGCCACTGGGTGATATTGGGTGGCCATCGATGACCTGCAGTGGTCCTGGGTGACCTTTGGTGGCCACTGATGACCTTTGGTGGCCATTCATGACTTTTGGTGGCTATTCATGACTCATGGTGGCCACTGGATGACATTGGGTGGTATTGGGTGATCATCAATGACCCGTACTCGCTGCTGGTGACCCGTGGTGGCCCGGGGGTGACATTGTAGTGGCTGCTGGTGATGTTTAGTGGCCATTGATGACTCCTGGTGGCCATCGATGACATGTGGTGGCCATTAGATGGACTTTGATCACCCCTGGTGGCCATTAGATGCCATTGGGTGGCCACTGATGAGCCATGATGGCCATTGATGACCCATGGTGGCCCGGGGATGACGTTTGGTGGCCCTGGGGCAGGTGGTGCAGTTCAAGCAGCAGTCGCGGCTGGAGGAGAAGCGGAAGAAGGCCCTGGACCTGCAGCTGGATTTCATCGTGGGCCAGACCGAGAAGTACTCGGACCTGCTGAGCCG
>NW_010112769.1:34106-97632 GCF_000699245.1 Pterocles gutturalis | reverse complement strand
AGGGAGCCGTCCGACGGCAAATGCGGCCTCGGAGGGACGAAACGGGATAATGGGATTTAGGGCTGGGTTCCCCTTCTGGGTAGGGTTGTCCTGAGGTAGGGTTGTCCTGAGGTAGGGTTGTCCTGAGGCAGACCTTCACTGTGCCCAGACCCTGAGGAGGCGAGTAGGAGTCTGATCGTTCGCGAGGAGGGATTGCAAAGGATTCCCTGCAGCCTGGTGGGGCAGGTGGAGCCCCGGGGGCCGCACAGTGCCCCGCTTTCGGCGGCCGCGCTGGGAAAGCCAAGGCAGGTGGGAGAAACCGCAGACCGAATGGCCAAAAAATACACCATGTGAATCTGCTCATCTGTCAGTCTTGGTCTAAGCATGTGAGACGGTGGTGTGGGTATGGCAAAGCAGCCGGTACAGACTGCCGAGGAACGCCGTTTACATCCCTGTGACCGTGGTGCGTTTGGCCGTGTGGTTTATGGAAGAAATAGATGTGTCTCCTGACTTTGAGAAGGCCCATCCTGCATGACACCGTCATCTGAATACCATGGAGAAGTAATATAAATACAGTCTCCACAATCTTGAGATGTTTTTCAGTCCCTTGTGCACCAAAGGCGAAGTTATTAAATCCATCCATTGTCACACTGAGAAGTTGTGTCCATTAGGGTCTTCTAGGCAACATATAATCCAGCCTGTTTCAGCTGTCATTAAAAATTTGGACGCAGGAATACAACCTGCAAACAAAATATGCAGGATACCACCAAACCGGGACAGACAGCATGACTTTTTGAGGTCCCTTCCTGCCCCAGATTACTCTGCTTCTGTGATTAGGGTGGCTCCAGCTTGACTCTACCCCTCAGAACCTCTGTTTGCAGGATTTTGGCAGTCATTTTTCCTCTTTGGTTCTACTTCCCCTTTGTGAATTACATGAGATGCGTGTTTTGTCATCTGTTCCTGACTGGCTTCTAAAAACCACTCATTTCACATATGACTCTATTGGTGTCACTTAGTTACCCTGCCGCTGCACAATAGTGGTGTAAATGTAGTGTTTCCAGGACTCAGTTTAATACATCTCTTTCATTAGAGACAAATATGTAAGCCCCAGTTCTTCAGAGGGCTACACCAGCTGACCCGCTTTAGCTGTGTAGGCTCCTACTTATTTGTCTTCACTAACTTTACAAAGTTTTTTGTCTAGAAATTTTTTAAAGAGTGTGAATTTAGGTTAAAACTTTGTGTTTAAAACAGGATGTTTAACTTTTTGCTAGACCTGTTTAGTTCTGTTTTCCCCTGTGGCCTATGGAGACTATTGCATTTAATTGTACTTCATGCTTTGTGCAAGCATTGCTTAAAAATGGAGATAATTTGGTTTGAAATACGGATTACAAATGTCTTTGAGAGATTTAATCAATGGAGCATTACTGACAGCTGAGTGATCCTTGTTTTATATTCTCAGAGAATTCTGATCCATCTGGGAGCACACATAACAGGAAAAATGTACTGTCTCTGAAAGGGTGCTTTTAGTCATTCCCTGTGTCTTCTCTTTCTTTTTTAAATACCTCCTGTGGGCACTACAGATTCTTCTGGCATTTGGAGGCAAATATGACTGAAGGCTCAAAGTAATTATTGAGTAAATTGTGTTTTAATTGTTCATGCTGGAATTTGCGATTATTTGATGTGCAGTGTCTTCAAGCAGAGTATGATGCCTTTGAAGTGCTGGTTTATTTTGTTATCAAATGTATTTATTCCAGCTTAGTTTGATTTTTACAGATCAATGGTCTGATTCTCACTGTACTTGAGCAGTGTCTACTAGATTACAGACTAAAACTCACTCACCTGTGAGTCAGGCTGTAAACCTGATCTTTTTTTTAAGTTTTATAAAACTTTAGAGACCAGCACCTTTGGATCAATGGTCTGATTCTCACTGTACTTGAGCAGTGTCTACTAGATTACAGACTAAAACTCACTCACCTGTGAGTCAGGCTGTAAACCTGATCTTTTTTTAAGTTTATAAAACTTTAGAGACCAACACCTTTGGGAGGGTAACAATTTGCAGAGAGGGAGCGGGAGTATGAACAGAAGGGCCTGCTGGATGTTGTAACAGCTTGACACAGTACTGCAGCCCAGTGTTTCTTAGATAGGAACAAATTTACCCAACTCACTAAGATTTTGCTTTTGCTGTGTTTCACCTTTCCTCTTAGCGGAAAAGGAACTGATGTGTTACAGCAATGAGAGGAACAAGATGCAGAAAGCTTTCCTTCTCTTGCTCTGACATATGTGGTGAAGGGAGAGGTAGGACTTGGGTAGCCTGTGGATGGAGGGATCAGCTGTTGCATCTCTCTGGCCCTACAAAACGTCTGAGAAAACTACCAATCTGCAGTACTGATGGAGCTGAGAGGAGGGGGTTGCCTTGTTCAAGAGGGGACCTGTCTGTTTGCAGATGCACAAACATCTGTCCTTTGAGAAGAAGATCTGGGAATGTGGATTTTCTTCAAAGAGTGGTTATGTTTCAAAGGTGGCTTTACAGGAATGTATCTGAATTTGGTTTTCCTGCGTGTCATTCAGATATCAAGGCTTGTATCCTTTCCAGCTCTCTTTGCAAACTACATTTGTTTTTCTTTCCCACAGACCTTTTTTTCATCTTTCACTTCAGTATGTCTTGTCTTGTTTTGTTGTAGGCCTATCTGATCTGTTGTGATGATGACTCCACATGATCAGGTGCTGATCTGGGGTGAAAGTGAAAATAAGACCTCTTGCTTGCCTGCAGCAATATAGAAGCTTTAGCTTTTTTCTTTTGGAAAGTCTCTAGTGACAATGGTAACTTGCATCCATGCAGACCTTCCAAAGCACTTCTTGAACTTTATAGGCAGGATCCTCCTCACCCAACTTTAGACATTAACATTTTAGTTACCTGAGGTTCTGAGTCACCTTTGCAGTCAATGGAGAGATAGATACTGCTAAAACTTAGTTCAGCTGCCCACTTTTAAAAAAGACAGCTACCATGAGTCATGCTCTAGAAAATTGCCTTTCTTTCCTTTCATTGACTAAAATGTCAGATGCAGATGCCATAGAAACTCCACCATATGTCTTGTCATTATTAGGAGCAGTAATAGCAGCATGATACAGTAAAACAGATATTGGAAAGGCAGGCATTTTAGGCAGCTTTCCATATCATCCAGCTTGTTGATTCATGGCTAACCTAGATACTAACAGTATGGCTGCCAGTGTAGAAGATAGTATGTTGCATTATGAAAGAAAGAAGGTATAGTACCATGTTCTTAAGTTTATGTGGGAGACACTTGGGCATACATGAACATGTGTTCCTCACCACCCCTCAATATTAGTTTACAGTGTTGCTCCCGGGCTGTGAATGAAAAAGAAACACAGCTTATTTTGATGTGACTTACAACTTTTAATGTGGGGATTCACAAACTAGTTTGATAATGACTATTTAAAAAGTTTAAGTCTGTCATTAGTTTCAAAGCCTCTCTTCCAATGAAGTGACCTTTTAGATCTGTGGCTAGCTAACTGCTCTCAGAATTTTTGCTACCAGAAGCTATGTCAGTCTGCACACAGTACTGTTTTTTCTTCTTGACCATTGATCCAGCATGCCATGAGTTTAGGCTCAAATAAATTATGGCTGTGGTTATTAGGAGTATTAGGAATATTTGGGGGAGGAGTAGGTGCATTATGAATCCTAGAAGAAAAAGAAGGTTCAATATAGATGAAGCAAGTTTTTCTTTGACACAGTTTAAAAATGCATATGGAGACATTTCTGATAGAAGTTTTGCACTGAATGCATCTCCGCAGTCCCTTTCCATTTTTACTTTCACTCTGTATTTGCTTGTAATCTAAAGCAGCGGATGTAAAATTGTGACATGTGACACTAATATTAAAGATGAAACTCTCTGGGTATCTTTCTATCAATGATGGGCAGAGCCTACATGGCCAATATCACTAACAATGGGAAGTTCTCAGTTGTCCTCAGACAATCCAACTGATGTATTAAAAATTTTCATGAAAATTTTGTTCATTGTCCCTACACCTATCAGGGAGAGGGGGAATGTAAGGGGAGCAGGTTGCTTCTAGCAGTATTGGTAGTCTATCAAGCATAGAGAGAACAGCCAGGAACCAAAATCATAGAGGCGTTCACTGTATGCTTTTGCTGATAAAAATTGCAAATTACTTTCTGAGTCCCCAGTTTTAGGCAAAATAATGTGCCTGTCTAGAAGACAGCTCTCCAGGAGAGTGGGCAAATCCTAGAGGATTGTCACTTACCTGCTGGCATCAAGTCCATATAGGCAGCAAACGAAAACTTGCTTCCCAGTGGCCTTGGTTGGTCCATTTTGGTACTCTCACTGTGTCTTCAGGCAGCTCAGACTGCAGACATGTGATTAGTTTTCTTCTGCTTCTGAACAAGATTGTGACGTACTTTTGAAGATTTTCTAGTACTTTCTAACATTACTAGAAGCCCCCATTCTCTCACTTGGTACGGGAATTTCACTGAAGGAAAAAATAAGGTGGATATATCAGCCTAAAAAGCATTTTCGAAAGTTGATGTGGTTTTTTTGTCTCTGATTGCAAATTGTTAAAAATAATAATTTAAGTAACAGTGACATCTATGTTACTGTTCTCTGTGCTTTTTGATTAAGTCTTGTATTTGGAAGATCTGCTGTACATTTGGCTTGAGGCCTAAGTTGGTGAGATAATCCTACGCAAGTGAGAATACATGCTAAAAACACGAACACAGATAACATTCCCAAATACTTGTTGTGGTAACAGCTTAGTTTTGGATTTTGGTGACCACATCTTCATGTCTGGGAGGAAGCGGTAAGACCTAATGTTTGAGAGAGCAAATACAAATGGGCCTGTGGGTTTGGGTGCCAGTCCTAGGAAGGGATTCAGCATAAATTTAACTGCAGTTTTGTCCCATGGAGGCCATGCTCGTCCATGAAATTCAGCAAAGCCTTTCATATCTGTCACTGGATTGACCTCCTTTGTCTCCCCTGTGTCATGATGGAGTTGCTATCTCTGACCAGATCACTTGTTCCATCCCCACTCCACTTCCTAAGGAAAAAAAAGAAGGAGGCAGTAGCATTTCTTTCTCATGGAAAACCTTACAGAAATGGAAGAATTACACTGGAAATGTCACAAGGTTCTTCTCTTGCTGTGTTTTCTTCCCATAACTGTTTCCTTTGTGTGGTTCAGGGTTTGCTGGGCTGTGGCAAAGCAGCCACAGCGATAGCAATATGATATCCCATCTGTGGTGACTCCAGGCTTCCACTTTCCTTGCGGATCTTCATCTGAAACCCACTATTTATAAATGCTTGTGATCACTGTGTGTTATATAAAGTGAGAAAAACAGCTTTTCTCAGTGGAAAGTTAATAATGGACCTTGAAATTGTACCTGACTCTTCAGTCAGGAGTAAAGCTGAGAAGAAGGTTTAGAAAAAAATCTTTATTTAATTTTTCTACGACTCACAATGGTACTGAGCACTGTACTTTGATGAAATACCTGTGCATTCATATTAAAACATTACTTGCTTCATTTGATTTTAATACATGAACTGAAACAAACAAATGGTCTCAATAAAATTTTTACAGATTTATTTTCACCCTTTTGTTTCACTCTTATCTGTTAGAGCATTTTATGCTAGTGTCTTTTCCTCTTGCACTCTTTCGTTCCTATACCATGCGTGCCCTCCCTAAAACACTTCTGTCAGTAATAAGAGCTTATAAGAGATAATGTGGTGACAGAGCTTTTGCCAGTGACTGAGGCCTAGAAATAGGTTATTTGTATGGGTAGGCAGTTCTGTCATGAACCCTTATAGCGTATCTTGCACTTACCTCTAGTGGCTTATAGTGGGAGGGAGTGAATGTTGGAAAGGATGAGCCACTGATTATTAAATGTAGCAGCTGTTTTGTATTGTAACTTTTCATTGCTTTTTTCCTCTTTCCTCTTTTTTCCTCTTCCTAAGTTTGTGCTATTATTTTCATTATTCCACACTTAACATATCTTGATTCTGTAGGGAACTGGGGAGGGGAAGGATTTTCCCCTACTGTGGATCCCTGTATGTCTTCTCTCATCTGTGGGCTTCCCTGTCTACCGTTTTCTGCTTGTTATACAACCTAGGTGATCTAGGATCACCTACCTTATGGATTGCGAAGCGAAATATCAAAATATTTTGTAGAGAGCCACAAGACACACTTCCCACAGCTCAGTGACCTGAGGATAAGGGAATTCTGGGAATAGTTCAAAAGTAGCACATGAAAATGAAATGCTTATAGCCCATCTGCTCCATTGCAGAGTGGAGTTAGGCTGAGCATTCAGCTGGATCAAAAAATCATTAATAATTACATTTTTCTCATTTGCTGGCAATTTTTTAAAGTACAAGACAGTCTCTTGTTGTCCTCTGAGTTCCATACAGCAATGTTGGGTAACTGGAAGAAAACAGGAAGGAAAACATTACACCAACATCAGCAAACTACAGATTATGGGAAGAAATGTGGAAACGGAACAAATGTGTGCTACTGAGACTTACATTGCTCTTTCACTATTCTGCTCTTCCATCGAGGCAGGGAATGGGAGGAACCTAGAACTGAGATTCATATTTTCTGGTAATTTGTATGTCTGCAGTTGTTTATACCTGAGTAGAGCCGAAGTAGACATGTTGTCAACACAAGACGGATGAGCCTAGATCAGCTGGTTGTTCATGAGCCGAATCCAGCTCAGGGGACACACTTCCAGCCAGCTTTCTGCCTTTCTCAGGAGAAGATAAGTAAGGGGAATGGAGATCTTGTTCCTGTGTGCCAGTAATCTGGCACAGAATAGGCAATTGTTTCTTCTACCAATCTTTGCGCAGATGCAGGACTGGAAATATGTCTCCTACCATTTTATTCTACACTGAGAGTTTGTGCTGCCTGTATGGCTCATGGGCAGAAAGTCCTCAAACTGGACCATTCTGCGGTAAATAATTCTGTGACAAAGGAAAAAGAAGATGACCAAATTTGTAGCCATACAGTATTTCTGTAATGTTCTTAGACCCACAGGCCAGACTGAAGCACATTGTTTGCTGAGAGGATACTACATAAAGATGAACAGAAGTGGCACTGCTTTGCAGCTCCACAAAAACAATCCCCTTTGGGAGGCAACAAGAGGCTACAAAGTGAGGTTTTGGGACATAGAAATTGCTCCCCAGCTTTCCACTCCCTGAGTTTGTTCTTTACACTGGCATTTCTTTCTCCCCTTGCATAAGGTGCTTTTAACTCACAGTCCCTGGCTGCTCGAATACATTTGGGATACATTTTCTGGAGCCCAGGATCCAGACTCCGTGCCTCAGAGTGATTCTGGACAGGAGCTTGGTGAATGATCTGTCTTGCGCTCAGCCTGCATGCCATATCCCTCTGCACTCCTTTTCCATAGCCATAACCTACACTGCCTGTCACTGGTTAAATGTTCTTCATGTCTTCTCTCACCTTAGCACCAGAGCCCTTTGCTAACCCCCCTGCCTGGCCTTGAGTAACTTCCCCCTGACATGCTGTGGATAAGCTTTTCCCTTGTTCCTCTCAGTCTCTCTTAACCAAGCCCGTGGGACCACTCCATAATCTTGCCATCCCACCTCACCCTAAGAACAGGACCCACAGCTGCTTCTCTTGAACTCCCGTTTGGGCAAGTGTGCTTGGGATGGTGCATTGGAGAGAGGGGAAGGCTGGGGAGCACAGAGGTGATGGATGCTGAGGCAGCATCATCTGAAGGACAGGCTCAGATCACTGTCCCGTGGTACGTTACAAACATAGTGAAATTCTTTCTCTTTTGCCAATGGAAAATGAAGTACTCAAATATATATCACTGAAAAAGATGGTAGTGTACTTGTGGTCAGCTGGTGTACTTATGCATAGGAGTTCCTGTGGTGTTTAATTTATCATTATAATCTTGGCATGACAAGGGTAAAATACAACTGCTGTCATCATTAAAGTGCAGCAGTGTAGCTTTCAGGTCTCTGAAATCTGTGTCTTTTGGATGAATAAAGACTTCTTCCAAATTCAGTCCTAACTGCAGTCTTGTTACTGTAACACAAGTGAACTGTGAATTTCCAAAAGAGCACAAAAGGGAACAAACTTTCAAAAGGTTTAATTGTATAGATGGCATCATTACAATTTCTGTGAAACAGAAGGAGCATCTGTGAGTTTGGGGTGCTCTTACCTAAAGATGTTTGTGCTACATGTGGATGGATGATTCTGGAGTTAGTAATAAGATTAAATAATCAAGTGTGCCTTTAGACTTGCTAGAGTCACTATGAGCGATGTGATACAAGATAACAAGGCAACTGGAGTGAAAATTGGTTCCACAGTGTATGTAAAAATGTGTCTGGAGTAATCAATGGAAAATCCCGTGAAGTGGTTTTTGAGGCATAGTCACCTGAAGATGCTTTAGTGCCCAAGGTTAACATTAGAAAAGGATTCTCTCACATTATTGTATTTCTCTGCCATTTTCATTTTAATCCAAAGCCAAATGTGACTTACTTTTAAACTAGGAAGGATACTTAGCAATTGTATCAGTCTTCCTGCAGCTCCTAGTGTTTTCGGGTGTTGCTGTCATTCCATCATGAGCAGAGTTATGACATGTCACACCCATCCCTGAGATAAATATGCAGTGTAATTTCAGCTGCAGATAAACCTGCAGTAATTGGCACATCAGAGTTCCCAGAAGAACAGGTGATACTAGTAAGACACAGCTTTCAGAGTTATCTCTGTATGCAAGCTTTTTCTTGGAAAATGCCATGCTTATGGATGTTAGGAAAGTACAGTGCTGGAAGCAGTCTAATGACTTTTGATCCATCTTTTTCAAAATATGAGTTAGTATTAAAACAGAAGAGAGTTGCATGATACAGAGTCATCTTACGTAGGTAAGAAAGAGAAAAGTCTTTGGAACATGCTAATTGCCAAATCTGATTGTGATTTTGAAAGCTTGGGGGCTGCTGCCATTTCTCCTTTATTGCTCCAAAACTTACGTTTCCTTTTTTAGTATCTACTAGAATTTGTAACTAATTGGATTATTCTTCTAGGCTGAGTTCTGCAGAGATAGATGTTCTCTTATATTCTACTTCATAAAAGATGACCCAAAATTCTGTTAGGGACTGTTTACTAGACATGGTGCAATAGCTGGTTAAGGAACTTCCATCCTGCCTCACTTAAGTAGGTAAGAGACATTTGAGTAGTCAGAGTTTTTCTTGACACCTAACTGTAAAATCATTATAAGAAAGCTAGTTAGATCTGTTTCAGATCTGCAGTCAATTTGGGCAGCAAGTTGTCTCCAAGAGTGGCTAGCATCACATGCTTCAGAAGGAGGTACCAGAAATTCTGTGCTGAAAGGTATGGTGTAGCCTATCATGAAAACTTTACTCTGGTTCCAGATTGCTGGAGCCTTCGTTTTAAGTCTTGAAACATGATGATCATCGTCCTTGCCTGAAACCCTCTGAAATACTAACACTTCTAGCTGTAACTGCTTGTAGAGAAAACCAGCTCCTTATCTTGCTAACTCACCAGTTTTGTTGGTAAGTTTCACAGTTACACTGTGCACGTTTCCCTGGAACAGTTGTGCAGACTTTCAGTTTCTTTTACTATCCCATTGATTTTGTGCTATAAGCCAGGACAAAATGATGCCTCAGTAACTTTCCTCTAGGTTTTAATGCATTTTTTTTTTATCACACTACTTTCACATCTGTTTCCTGTGACAATCCGTAACCCTCTTTCCATCTTTGCTCTTTATGGTGGGGTTTCTGTCACTTTAATCTCTTTTCCCTAATTTTCCCCTTTTATTCTGTCTTTGATATTGGATGATCTACTTGCTGTAGGTAAGGGTGAATCTCTGATTTGAGTGATTTAGCCATTGGGCTACTGTTGGCTCTTTCTAAAATGTTAAAGATTTCTTCCTTCCACTCCATGAAGCATTTAAGCATTAAGCAGTAGTGGGAATTTACAATGCTGGTAGTGGTCGTCTGGGTAGTCAAACAGCTTGTGCTCATTTTGGTGGACATGGTACTCCAGCACTTACACACTGTAGTGCAGGGACTAGGAGGTGAAGGTGTGCTTTTCATCTTTCCATGTGACTTGTAAAAATATACTTCATGTATTTTTATCCTTGTTATTTGCATATGTAACAGTTTAATAACAATACTTTGAATTTAATTAATGTGTCCATAAGTGTTCACCAGTGGACTGGTTCCTAATATTGTTTGTAGCATGAATCTGATGTGTGCCTTTGCTCTACTGATGCCATGCCATTCCTCATTCCTTTCTTGTTTGTAGCGCTTAGGCTGATTAAACTGCATCAACTCAACTGGGACTGAGTTGCAGAGATGGTAATCTCATGTGCGATACCATTGGTGTTTCCTGTTCGGTATTGCACAAGGGCTTTGAGCTTGTTTTCAGATTGCAAGTGCAGAAGCCTTGTTACCACGTGACTTAGACCACTCTTCCTGTTGAAAGGGACTTGCTCTCAGTAATTCTCAGAGATATCAGATACTAACAGTTCAGACTCTGCTTAGTATAGTACCGTGTCTGGTTTTTTTGATTTACACCATATGATCACCCTGTCAACTTTCACAATATTTTTTAGTAGTTTCTTTTTTAAGCAGGGTGAATTTTGTGCCATTGTTTTACTACTCATTCTGTTAGCTTCCTGCCAAGTGATATTCCATTTCCCATGTATTGGTCGTATCGTAGACATAGTGCTGTTGCCTTCTGTAAGTGTGCAAATCACAAAACCATGTTAATTCCTTAAAAAAAAAAAAAAAAAAAGAAATAAAGTTTTTTTATTATTCTCTCTAGTAGCTTAAGAAATCAAAATGCATACAACCATGCTGCAATCATACCCTGATTTTAATGACAGAGTTTATATTATAGACCAGGAAAGGCGGTTCCTGGTCCACCTGTCATGACACTAAATAACATAGGCGAGGTTCTGCTTAACCCAGGTAAGATTGTGCACCTTGAGGCTGAATGCAAGGACTGCTTCTCCATTCTTGCGTCTGAGCAAGAAAATTCTCAGTTAGTGTTTTTCTTTGATGTCCTTGAATGCTGGACCATCCCAAAGGGAAAACAGTGTTGTTCACTGTCAAGAAAGTACATTGCTCATGCAGGCACAAGTTGGACCAAGGAGTGTTTCCCATCCATCTACGTGGGCTAGCTTTCTTTCTGTGCATCTGCCAAATTTCTCTGGTGTTAAAAGTGAGACAACTAAATTTCAGCTTCCTAGCCCATAGCTCAGAAAATGTAGAAATTTACATCTCAGTTTCCAAATAAGGGTAAATATGGAGTAGATATTTAGGAGAAGGAAGAAGTTTTGTGTGGGTCTGTTGCCAAGTTTAGTGCACAGGAGTTTTGCATTGTCATCCACGGCAGCAGGGCTGGTTCTTGTGAAAAGGAAACGGTTGGAGGCCCCCTCACAGGGGCACCCAAATGGATGCAAGTAGGTCTTTGGAAATGGCAACAAAGCCTATGACAGAGAAAAGACAGACACCAACAGGAAGGAGAAGTAGGAACAAATGTGCAGAAACCATATTTTTTCATTGGGTGAGCTGAAATACAAGATGCTAGAAGTATAAAGAGTACAATAAAATATGAGAGCTTTGTTATTCACGTCAATTTAGATTTAAATTATTTTTATCAGCAAGAAGGCTGCTAGATCTGAAATTGGGATAGTAAAAATATAATAAGTCTAGCAGGTCAGGGGGACTTCTGGTAAACGGTGAGGTGAATCAATGTATTGATGAGTCAAAATACAATGAGTCAATATTTATGTGTTATATAAAAGTGTGAGAGTTTAATATGCATAAACTAAATTGTGAAACTTGGTGGTTAGAATAGCAAGCTGAAAAGAAAATGCCCCAAGCCCTTAGATACACAGTATGACAACTGTGTGAGTCTTTAAAAAAAAAAAAAAAAAAAAAAAAAAAAAAGATGTTTTCATGAGAACTCAGTGAAGATTTGAGAATGTGAAATTTGGGGGAAGTAAAAAGACAAGGGATATCTTTGGCCCTTTATGCTTGGTGTTACTTCAGAAAGTGGTCTAGAAGACATCAACGTGAAAATTAATCACTTTAAAAACAGGTTAGGTTTCATATATATACCATCCCACAAGCCCCTCCTTAGCATGGTTGTTCTTGACAACCACAATTTCCTCTTTTTATTTTAATTCTGTTTTTTTCTCTGCTTGAAGTCTTGTCTATAACGTGGGAAACTTATTGTAAAACTATTGTCTTTTATTTCCTCTTTGGTTTATCATAGTTGATAGTGATTTTAAGAGTTATTAGTATTAGTAGTATATATGGAAAAAACAGACAGAAAAGTTACTGTTTAGTGGATATAGAGGGGGTTTGAATATGAAACTCAGTATTCTTCTGGGGACTTCGGTAAATCTTTTCCCCTTTTTTGTTAAGAATAGCTGATACACCTGCAGGTTTCACTTTGAGTTTCTGGTTTGAGTAAGTTCAAGGCTGTTTATAAAAGTCAAAAGAATTTGCTGGTCCAAAATGCAGCAACATCTTCCTTGAATGGGGCAGTTGCCAAATCTCTGCATTGTTTTGTCTGTTTGTTCCTACTGTGGCTATCAAATAAAATGGAAATGGAAATGATTGTGGAGAGGAGTCAAAAGAGCAGAAGAGTGGATGAACTTTTTTGGAGTTGCACATTTTGGGGACTCGTTTTACTGTCTTTTGCTTTTCTAGCTTTTGACAAAATCCCTGATGAATTTGGAGAGTTCTCATATCAGTTTAAGAGATCATTTGGTGTGTTTTAACATCAAAATATTTTCAGGGTATTTCATGATTATGATGTTAATTTTGTCTTCCTAAACCCAATCAATAAAAATTCAAGAGAAAAAAAAGAGATACTGGTAGGGGCAATGGCTTGGTGATAACATGGCTTTATCATTCTGGTGATTATGATGGATGTCTGTTCATTGAAAGTGACGCTTGGAAGGGACACTAACATCTTTCCTTCTCAAAATATATGTTCAGGCCTTCTCCCTCCCCCATGTGCTTAAGGTCAAAAAACCCCTATTATTAAATGTCATTTATTTGACTTGATAAGGAGAAGTCATCAGTGACTAACTCAGCTCCAATTTACAGTGGAAGTTCTTAAAGAATTTTTTTAACATTGCTTTTTCATAGGATTACATTATTTTTCTTATGAATCGAATGTGGCTGAAGACTCATAAAATCCTGTAATTGCAAAGAAAGAAGCTCTAAATTTCCTAGAACATGTAAAAATCGCATAATTTGGTGAAAACGTTGTATAACCCAGTATTCAGTTCTCTTGCCCTTTTTTTTTAAATTAACTACTAAAGAGAGTTCTTATGGGTTTTTTTTTTCATTTTTAGACAGTTCTTACTCCTCCTCTTGATCAGGTCTCCTGGTTGTAGCCCAAGAGTAGGTTTTTTGCCATTTTTATATTTCTATTCTGAAAAAATATAGCAAAGCAGGATTTCAGTTTGTTGAGGGAACCAGTATGAAGACTTGTTCCTGAAAGTAGATCTATCCAGTTCTTAAAAAACCCCACAAAAACATGCAAATGGCTAGAGCTGATAAGATTCCAGCAGAGATTTTGTTCTCCTAAATCAGAAAACAGGAAAATGTTAAATTATTCAGTATTATTTAAATACTGATGAGATACTTGTCAGTATAAACAGCAGCTCCATTGTTTGTCAGATAATGAATCTGACTTCACTGTGCCTGATCAAATGAGTGCCATTTTATCTATCCTTTTTATGAAAATTGATTCTCC
The DNA here is from genome assembly GCF_000699245.1 of Pterocles gutturalis. Taxonomy (NCBI): domain Eukaryota; kingdom Metazoa; phylum Chordata; class Aves; order Pterocliformes; family Pteroclidae; genus Pterocles; species Pterocles gutturalis. Next base: position 83,865 of record NW_010112769.1, on the reverse strand, counting down.
ATGTGCCAGGTCTATAGGAAGCTACACAGCTGTTGATTCAAATAATGAGTTAAGATTCAGTAATCATTTACCCAACCAGTAAACTAGCTGAATCTACAGAAATTTAATTTTCTATAGAAACTGTGTATGATAATAATGATACATGCAGAGAGAGTGAGCCATCCAGTTTGGGTTTGTCAGCTGGAAGTGAAGGAGATGAGATGACTTTAGTTCTCCATTCACGCCATCATGTGTGACCTGTGTTCCCTGTTACATGGGCATAGCTGTGCCATCTTCACTGTTGGGCTATGGTTACCCTCAGCTCTGACAGCCACATCCTATTAAAATGTTTTTGACAGCATCCAGTTCCCAGAGCATTAAGTCTTTGAATTCCAGGATCTGAGAGAACTGTGGAAGTTCAAAGTCCAGTTTCTGGTTGCCTGTGCCTTGTTTAGTTGCACCAGCTACAAAGAAGGTCTAAAGCAGGTAGAATACACCCTGGACCTGACTAATGAAGGCTGTACATGCCTGCTCCTAATGAGTTCTGGTGTTGAGGCTACCACAGGTGTAAGAGGACAAGTGGAAATTAGGCCAGTCTTGCTTATGTGGATGCCAGAAAGACAAAGTCCAAAGGAGGTAGAGCAGCTCAGACTGCTGCAATGTTATGGTATTAAAGACACACTAGCAAATAATTCTCAAACAACAGATACTGACCTCAGTGCTTCAGTGGCCTTTATAATTTAACTATGGAATAGTTATGTGACTCAAGGTGCTCCATTAAAGGAAAAGCATTAAGACTGAAGAACAGAATACTTGCTGGTTTTCTTTTCTAGTCAGTCTCTATAGCCATTAGAGTTGTTCCTGTCCTCAGTTGATTGTTTTCTTGCATCAAGTTGGTCCTCATCCTGTAAGGTGCTGTGGTGAGTTGAAGTTGGCTGGCCACCAGGTGCCTACCAAACCACTGTCGCTCCCCCTCCTCAGCAGAACAGGGGGAGAAAATACAATGGAAAAGCTCATGGAGAAGTTTGTGAAGGACCTTCCTACAGGCTGCAGTTTTTCAAGAACTGATCCAGCATGGGTCCTTTCCATGAGGTGCAGTCCTTCAGGAGTGGACTGCTCCAGCATGGATCCCCTCTGGGGTCACAGGTTCTGCCAGAAAACCTGTTCTGTGTGGGCTCCTCACCATGGACTGCAGTTCCCACCAGGACCCTGCTTCAGTGTGGGCACACTGGGGGCTGCAGCTTCCTTCAGGGCGTGTGTACCTGCTCTGGCATGGGGTCCTCGCTGGACTGCAGTGTGGATACCTGCTCCGATGTGGTCCTCCATCAGCTGCGGGGGAGCAACCTGCTTCACCATGGGCTTCACCACGGGCTTCACCACAAGCCGCAGGTGAATCTGCTCTGGCACCTGGGGCACCTCCTCCCTCTCCTTTTTTACTGACCTTGGTGTCTGCAGGACTATTTCTCTCACATTTTCTCACTTCTCTCTTACAGCTGCTGCATTTGTTATCCTTTCTTAAATGTTTTTTTGCAGAGGTCCCACTAGCGTTGCTGATGAACTCAGCTTTGGCCAGCTCCAAGTCCATCTTGGAGCCAGCTGGAACTACTGTCTCTCTCTGACATGGGCAGCTCCTGGTGTCTTCTCACAGAAGCCACCCCTGCAGTCCCCCCACTACCAAAACCTTGCTGCGTAAACCCAAGACAGGTGCACACAAACCCAGTGAAGAAGTATACTTATATGTTTAAAGGACTGCTTATATGTTTAAAGTTTGACCGTAGTTTGAACCCTAGTTCTGTGCAATCAGTACCAGAGTTCTCAGTCGCTTGCAGGCTTGTGGCTCTTTAGAAAATGATGATTATAGTTCTGGTCTCTGGCAGTACTCCATGTCAGACACCCTTTTGCACTACTTCTCTGCCTGCAAAGGAATAAATTTATGAGAAAGAGGAAGAGAATTATTACAGAAGCTGTATCTCCACAGTATCTCAGCACCACCGATGTGTGGTTCTGTCCTCACACACCCCTTTTACAACAAGAGCCACCACTTACTGTCATGCAGCATGTACCCATTTTCCTTGTCTCAGTGCTCTCCTTCAGATCTCTTGAGGTTAGGTAAGACTTGAGTTCTCTCAGTGCACTAATATTTGAAAGAAAATAAGGAGAAATATTGAGACAAGAAGTTGGTTGTGTGTCTAACTATAACAAGGTCCTGCACTAGATAACACCTAATAAACTCTTGTTGTATTAGTTGTCTAAGCCAAAGGAAGAAAGCTTTCAAGATGAAGCATTCAGGAATGTCTCAACCTCAAACTTTGTTTTCCTCCATCTCACTAGCTACATTTCTTTGATGTTTAAGATACAACCATGGTTTATTAGCTAATGACTTCCTATGAAATGTAAACAATACAAGGAGGTTGTTGGAACTCATAAAGAGTGTAGAGCCGAAGTGTGTGTTTAAGCATATACAGGACTGAGATTCTGATCTGTTAACAATTATTTCTAAACTATGGATGGAGGGTTTTGCAAGTCATGAACGGTTGTTTTGAAGTTAATTGGGAACACAGTACAAAAGAACGTTGCTTATCCTCTGGTTTTGACAGTTGCTGGCTTTGAAATGGACTTGAGATCACGATGTGGGTTTTTTTCTTTCAGATGGAGCGAACATGTGATGATATAGATGAAATGTTCAGCAATTTACTTGGGGAGATGGACATGCTGACCCAGGTAAATAATTCCTTTTTCCACCAAGATTAGAAAAATAGCTATTATGTGTTAAAGAGGCAACTTTTCTGTATATTTCATGTACCTCTATTCTGAATAAATACAGATCCATTATTTTGAAAAACCTTCAGCTAAATTTCTCTGCTTGACATTTAAAACAAGTGGTCTGAAGAATAAAGTAATATCAGTGCAGGCCAGATTGTTAAAGGGAGCAAACTGCTTATGAAAGATGCTTTCTCAAAAGAAAACAAGTAAGCTATTTAAATTCCTCTGGACTCAGTCCCAAGAAACTGAAAGATTCTGTCAAAACAGGAAGAGTCTGAGTCAGAACTTTCAGGTATGAATGCTTTGCATACATGGGTAAGTGGGATGTAGCCTGAGTGTTAAATGTAAACTTTAGAAATGAAAGCAACATTTTGAATATATGCATAAGAGTAATCTTTACATATGGCAAAGTACTGAGTAACAGCTAGGATGGCATTCAAGAATTTATAGAGACATTATTTGCCAGTACAGAGTACATTCTTGAGAGGAAACTCTGAAACAGCATGGTCCTATTTCTAAAACTATAGTCACTGAATGCTTCCTGCAAAACATGATGAAAGGAGACTTCTAAATTCTAAAAAAACCCCACAGAGTCAGTAAATTTGTTGTATTTTAGTAAATGTATGCTTGAAAACTCTTAAGCTGTCATCTTGGTTTCTGTGTGAGTTTGATTGCTTACAGCCTCTGTTTTGAGGGGTCTTTCCTCTTGGTGAATCCCAGTGCTTGACAGATTAAATACCAATAATTTTGCGACACAGAATAGGAATTGTTTTAAAGACTGCTTGTGATAAATTTTACCTCCGCAGGTTGGACATGGCACTGTGACCAGTCCAGGTGACAGGAAGAGAGTAAGGGAGCGAGCCTCTTCTCTCTCCCCTCATCGGTGCAGTATGGGGCAGGACGGGATGTGTTCCTAAGATGGACACTGACTCCTCCTGCTCTCTAAAGTGCTGGCATAACCTCTCACCTCAACATTGTATGGGAGAAGGAGATAGGCAAGTCTGAAAGCCTGAAGACTTTCACTTAACAGACTTGAATCTGTTAATTCCTTTAGATTCTTAGTTTCCAAAATGAGACTGTAGATTGTTTTTCACCCCTTTTCACCAATCTGTTTGTTCCTAAAGTAAGTGTAAATGATAGAAGCACACAGAGATGCCTTCACACTGCGTAACAAGGCTGAAAAATAAATGCCAATTCAGAATTGGGCTTTTCTGCTATTTCTTTGTACTTAATTTTAAACTTTTTTTTTAGCATTCCAGTTGTTTTCTCTTTATTTTCCCTCTGCATGTACTTTCACTTTTTTCCTGCACTTATATGGCTATTATGAGATGTCATGACTTCTTGCCAAATTAGTAATTGAGGTATTTCCTTTGTGCTCTTACAGTCTGTTTCATCAATACATTTTGTGCTCTCCCTTCTTTTTATTTTTTTTTTTTTTTTCTTTCCTTGGGCACTGTAAAACTATCTGATATGCTTCATTTCTACCTCTTCCCCTATTTATACTGTGTCTATTTTTATGAGGTTGAGTATTAACACAGAAACAGTGTTTAAAGTTGTCACTGCTGTGGTTTCCAGCTCTGTATAACTTCAGAAGAAACCAACATGTTCTGGAAGGGAAATAGGTGAAAAGAGCTGCCAAGGAAAACATTTGGATTAATTGGAAATGCCTGTCAGTTTCAGGCAACTCTCAGAAATGTAAATGCCTCTGGTACAAATTGAGTATGAGCACCAGTAGACAAACATCTTACAGGGATGTATAAACAAGGGTATAGCTTGTAGGATATATGAAGTAATCCTTCCATTCTGTGCAGCATTGGTAAGACCTCAACAGGAAAACTGTGTCCAGTATTAGCACTGCATTTTGAGGAGGAGGGTCAACTGGAGAAAATCCAGAGGAAAGCAATTGGAATCATAAGACGGAAAAGAATCATGACCTGTAAGAAAAAATTGTATGGGGGTTGTTTAGTCTAGAGAAGAGCAGACTGATAAAAATCTTAAAATACATCAAAGGCAGCATCTGGGCAGAAAGAATGGTACCCCTTGTCCACGGAGAGTAGGACAACAGGGAATGGTCTTCAACAAAGGAAGTTTAGGTTGAGCATCACAAGAAAGGTTTGATGGTAGGATTAGTGATCTCGATAATGAAGGAGTGGAACAGATTGCCAGAGGTGATAAGGAATTTATCTAATAGGAAGCTCTTTAAATCATGTTAGGTATACATTTTTCAGGTATGACCCGGGTATAACTGACCTGCCTTAGAACAGGTGCATGGTCTGGACAGACCCTTGAAATTCCTTCCAGTCTTGTCTACAGTGTTTGCTTATTAGAGCTATCACCTTCCTCACTTGTGGAAGGGAGAATTTTATGTTTTTCTATCTCCACTATATGCACTTTTCCTAACTTGTGAAGCACTGTTTCCCAGTCTGCTTCCTAAACAAGGCACAAACTAGGAGTTCTCTATTTAACTAAGCAGATTTGCAGTTTACATTGCAAACAGCAGCATGTTTTGTTGTTTGTTGCATTTGGGGTTTTTTTGCAAACAACATGAGAAAACAACAGCTGTGTTACATTTTTATTAGTAAATAAAATGCTCTGGAGCAAATGGCACTGCATAGCTCAGATGTGTACACAGCTAAACTCTTCCAAAACCCTCCTCTCTCCCCCACTTCAGAAAAACCACCAAAAACTGAAAATCAGTCTGGTTTTATCCACTGTCTATTAGAAACAGCCCTAGCCTCTGCTGTTCCCCACAGCTAGCCCAGGTGTTGCCTGACAAGAGTTGCAGTTGGCATGGGTCAGTGTTGTATTGAGAAGCATGCAAACCAGAACACTTGGCGTAATTGTGAGATGGTGCTTGAACCCTTGTCCTGGACCTGCTTAGTTTACCAATCTGGGCATAATCCCAGAAACTAGTGTGTGTTATTCTGTTCCTTCAAGAAGAATCAATTTCATTAGACAAATTCAAGTAATTGATTTACAAATGTTACTGTCTGTAATAGTAATTATGTTACCAGACACCTGTTTTTTCCTTCTACCTTGACAGAGTTTAGGAGTGGAGACTGTACATCCTCCATCTCCCAAAGCGTCCAACAATGAATTTAGCTTTACAGTTGGTTTTAAAGATTTAAACGGTAAGTAGCTAAATGGACTCTTTCATGCTTTTTATGCTTATTTAAAATACCTCATAGCAACAAATGAGAAGAAAAACTTCAAACACCCTTCATCAAAAAAAAACCCCAAACCAAACAAAAAACCCTGTTTTGCTGGAGGGGGAGGTATATTTGTGTGTCTCAATTTAGGAAACTTCAAAGGGGCCAATTTTTTTTTAAAGGGACATAGCTCAGTCTCATGTAGACTGACTTTAAAAAGTCAGGCTTTTGAAAATGTGTGAATGTAGAGAAAAACAAAAATGAGAGGTCTCCCAAATGACTTTCTAAAATGTAACTTTTTTTTATGTAAAGATTTAACTTAATAGAAGATAAAGTTCCTCAGTGTGAGGTCAGAGCTGCATAAGCATTTTTTTCCAGTGGAAGTATTGGCTTCAACTGCTTCCACTTTGCATTGCTTATTCTCATTCTGGTTTGCACTGCCACTTTTGCATGTACAGCTGCTTGTTGAGGCTGTGTGACAAACCAAATGAGAGAATTTATCCAGGTTTAAAAAAAGAACCCTCCCTCTGGTTTTGTTGGTGGTTTTATTTTTCTTTTTACTGAGGGCTGTTGTTTGCATTTGCCTGAGTTGGTTTTAGCCTGGATTTTTGTCCCAGAATCAGTTCACTATTAAGCTGCCTGATTCCTCTAACAGCAAAGTGGGTCGACGTATGTAAACAGAGTGGATCATGAGCCAACCTTCCCACTTAAAAAAAAAACCTTATGAAAAAACTCTATTAGCATAGCAGATAAAGCAGAGTAAACTGAGATGGTCTAGTGACATGTTCACACTTAGTCTGCTGAATGATCTGTTCTTTGTTGGACTATATTAGCATTTTTGAGTATCTAGTTCAGCACTCTGTCCCTTTCCAAAATTCCACTTCAAGCTTTCCCAATTTGTGATTATTTTTTTTAACTAAACTCTTAAAAGAGTTTAAACCACTGAATCTGTTGTTCTTAAAGAACTCTTCTCTTCTAGAAAGCTAAATCGTCCTATGGGATGTTATTCCACAGGATCTTTTATACCATGGCTAGTTGAAACAACCGAAGAAGAAATTGCATATGAAGTTCCAGTATAGGAACTTATACTCTGACAGAGTAGAAGATAGAAAGCAAAAGTTACAGTGTTTCTATCTGGTTGATAAGATACTTTTGAAAAGAGACTGTCTTGTTTGTTCTTTGCTTAAAGGATCCTCAAAACAATGCATATTACGTGAGGTGTGTCACAGATGTTGATCACACAATTACTGAAGTGCTACAAGTGATACCATACAGTTTCTTGTGTCTTAGAACTCCCTGATTCTGCTTCATGTTAATTTTAGAGTTGTAGAATAGTAGTATTATATGAAGGTATTGTTGATCTAGGCCTCAGTTACACAGCTTGTTGTTTGTGTGCTATACCAAAACTTGCTGAGCATTTATGCATGTACTTAAGTAAGTAACCTAATGGGAGCTAATGGAATCTCTTGCATCCATATCCCTAAGCCCCGGAAACCTTGCAGGATCAGGGCCAGGTTTCATAACATCGTAAATGTCTGAGACTGTATCACTGGAAGTGAAGCTTCCTGTCCTGTTTAATTTGTATTCCTAGAGTTCCTTGTACTCTGAACTTCAGTGTGACCAGATTAATGGCTATTCCTAAAACAGGTTTGTTTTCTTGAAGCCATTTAAAATGTTGTTTCCTTTCCTATAACCCTTATATCGTAGAGTAACCATGTCTTCTGAAATTTAATCTCCACTCATAGTTTTGCATTGCACTCACTCTGATACATTTTGTGGTTTTCTTTACAGAATCCCTAAGTGCCCTAGAGGACAAAGACCTGGATGCTTTAATGGCTGATCTTGTAGCAGACATAAATGATGTTGAACAGAGAACTTTACAGGCCCAGAAAACTTCTTCTGACAACCAGCAAAGTGTTGTTACTCAGCCTTCAACAGGCTTGGATAGTGACATTTATTCTAAAGCAAGTCCCTATGTTAACATTACCGGACATTTTGGGGATGACTTGCCTCCCCCGCCTCCAGACCCTGATTTAGACCTTCCACCACCACCACCACCACCTCCTTCTGAGCCACTGACCCAGGTAAGCCTGGGTGGAACCTTGTTCTAAGTGTTCAGTAGTTCTTGTAATTTTGCAAGTGGTATTTGGCACTGGAATAACAGCGGATATCCCAGGTAGAAACATCTTGGGAAGGTTCTGCAATGATGAAACATGCATGAACTGCAGGAGACTTTTTTGTTATTGTGTGCTCAGCAGTTTCTGCCTGTTCTTTGACCTATTGCCCATTCCTTCGCCTTTCTGTTTATCATTTTGATAGCCCAAGACAGGCATAAATCATTGCAAATGGTTTACTGTAATGGAAAACTTGTCACTGAGTTTTTTTAATGAGTGCTGATCAGTTAATACCTTCTCATAGAGAACTTGGCTTTGGCATCAGTGAAAGCATGGCCAAAGATACCACCATTTTGTTAAGATGTCGCTGTGTTTCTTCATTGCAGTCTGTGCATTGGACCTTTCAATGCTGTTTGAAAGTTGTAAGCAAGTGGGAGGAATTTCTCAGTTTTTCTGTATCTCAAAGATAATAGTTAAGTTCCTGTCTTAAAGGAATATCAACATTTGCAAAAACAGCAGCTAGACAGCTTCAGAAGCTAAGTCTTTTATTTAACTAATATAATTGATACAGAAGTGATGCTATCAAGATGAGTTCTATCCATTGTCCTACAAACATGTCCCCATCTTGGTTTAGACCTTTAAGAAAATACCAAGCTTCTAAGTAGTCTGGTTTGGAAGCTGAGGAAATACGGTCTGGAAGGGTAGCTGATCAGGTAGGCTGAGATTGGTCAAACTACCAGAGTCAAGGGGGAGTCATCAATTGTTTGCTGGCTGGTAACAAGTGGGATCAACACTGGGGCTTGTATTTTTGTATCTTTACGTTTTCATCTGTGACCTGAATGGTTACATAAAAAAATAATCTGCAGATTTGCTTAATTAAGGGCACTGACTGACAAGATGAATGGCAGAACTTCAGTGTAGGGGCACCTTGAGAAACATGACTGGGCCAGTAAAACCCTCAGAAACCCAGCAGGGTACAAGGTCCTGCATCTGGGGTGGAATAACCACATGCATTTGTACAGTTTGGGAGGCGACAGGCTGAGCAGCAGACCTCCTGAAAAGGAGGTGGCATCCTGGAGGATGACACATTAAATAAGAACCATGAGTGCAAGGCTATCTCAGTATGGGAAACCGGCCTGCGTTTGGAGGAGCATGGCCAGGAGACTGAGGGAGTCATTATTCCCTTCTCTTGGTACTGGTGAGGCCACACCTGGAATACTGCACCCCGTTCTGGATGTGGCGATACTGGAGAGTGTCCAGCAAAGTGCTACTCTAATGGCCAGGGGCATGGAATGATCAGGGGCCAGCAAGGACAGGTTGAGGGAGCTGAGCTTGTTTAGTCTGACAGAGGAGGCTGGGGAGTGTTTTACTGTCAGCCTAAAAATACCTGAAGGATAGCTAGAAAACTGGTAGAGCCAAATTCTTCCATGGTAGGGTTAGTTCGTATAACAAGGGGAACAGCTACATGTTGTAGCTTTGTAGTTTTGGACAGGCCATTAGGAGAACCTTTTCCATTTCAGGCAGGGGTGTAGCAGTGGAACAGGTCAACCAGAGAGATCACAGATTCTCTTTCTTTGGAGGTTTTCCAAACTTTGCCAGGCAAAATTATGGCTGACCTGATGTAGTGTTGGTGACAGTCCTGCTTTGGGGCAGGGAGACAGAAGGTGGACCTACAGACGTCTCTTCCAACCAGTGCTTTTATGATGCTGTGATCTAAAGCTCACTGAAATCAACAGTGCTGCACAGTTCTTTCCTGTGAGTCTTGTACTGAGCTAATTCTGTGTTAGCTGGCATCCTGCATTACCTGAGAGTCAAACAAGATTTCAGAGTGAAAAGAGGATATAGTTGCTAAACACAACCAGAATTCTAGATGCAAAAACGTAGCTGGAAGTCACTTCTGTCTCCCTCAATTAAAGAGTTCCTCTGAGGTTGTGTGCCAAGTTAAATCTCTAGCAGTGTTTTCTGGTCTCTTTCCAGATACAGGGAAAGGGCGAAGAAGGATGGGAACAGAATGTAGAGACATTTCTAAGAAATCTGTCTGCCACATTGAGGCACTGGTTCTGCTTTCTCCCACAGCGCTTGCCTCATTTTCTGATACAGATTGTATTCAAATACTGATATCGTACCCATTGTGTGGCTTACTGTCCACAAAATTGCCTATAGGGCTATTACACAAGTTGCTGTGTGAATGATGGAGGTAGTAAACATTTAAAATTAATATGGAAAGAACTGATTTCAAATGAGTATTTACTGTCTTGGTTAGTATTTCCTTTGACATGACATTCCTGGTCAGTAGAATGAAATGCAGCTGTAAATGGAATGTATTTTGTTTCATCAAAATCCACGTTCCTGTTAGCCAAGAGTCTTGATATGTCATTCTTGAGCCAATCAAGGCTGACATTTTATTTAATACTTTTGGTTGTCTGTAGTCAAATAAGAATAGTGTTAATTATTCCCAATGCACCTGTGATACTAAGACTCTATTCTCTTTAAGTGTGACAAAATTAAGAAGTACAGCCTTTCTTTCAGGGAAGCATAGAGCTGTCTCATAAGTTCCTGTCAACTCTGACAGTTCTTTTGAAAACTGTGCTTAAGCTAATAAGGCTTCTACATTTTCTGTTACATTATCAGCATGACTTTTATGTGCTTCTGTTTGAAGATACAGAAAACATGGTGACGACACTCTAGTGGAAAAACAAATCTTTTAGCCTGTCGCGTCATTTCTTTAAAAATGCTAAAATTTTGCATCTGATAGCTTATTTACTTTGCATCATTTCCTTTTTCTACATTAAGACAGACAAACGTCGTGAAAACATGAAGGCTCTCAGGTGAGAGCTTTGTTGCACAGATTTGTATAATGTGTGAACTCTGTTTAACACAGGATGCATGCAGGTGAAGCCTGAGTTACACCTGCCTAAAATTTTCAGAAGAAAGCCTGCCTGTACCACACTCAACCTCTTTGTTTAAGATGCTTTTCCTGCTTCCTGCGAAGAGGTGTTTTGAGGTGGTAAGGGTAGGTCATAGTGTGAGAGGCTGTGTGCTCTGTAGAACAGCCAGCCTTATGGCGAAAGCCACTTCTGTCCAGCAGCTTCTGTTCAGCTACAGAAGCTATCTTTGGATTCTCAAAGTTAAGTGTCTCTGAGTTGTAGCAAAGCAAATTTCCGTACCTGTGGAGAAAAAAAAAAAGACATTTTTAAACTGATTGCCTGCTATTTATAGTGGAAAATTTGACAATGGCAAACATGCTTGAAGCCAACTCCGTCAGGTTGTACACCTCACCTTGTGTTTTTGAAGTCCTAAACGATGCTAGTATCCAGGGGAAACAGTGATAAAACCAAAGATGTTTAGTTCAGCGAGAGGATGTCAGTCAGGAGTACTTTAGTTACAGTTGAACCTGTCTCAAAGCTTGGGATGAATAAGATAACCGTCTTGGCTCTTTTTTTGCTATGATTCTGTGATATCTCTGTAAGAAGGAAGCGGTGCCAGTAGTTAGGCCTGGTTTCTTGTGAGTGCGTCTCCAATAAGTTAACCATCCTGGGTTTTTCTTAGTCTGAAGACCACTAAAATTATGACCTTAGGGTAGAAAATGGAGGCTGAAGGTAACAGAGAGGAAAATCTTGTGTGGAAGCAGGGCAGGAGCTTTCTCCCACAGTCATTGACTGGGAGTTGGTGTGCCTGTGAGTACCGTAGCACAAAATCCTACCCCTTTAAAACAAAGGAAACTGTGAGAGTGAGAGAGGGTGACAGGGACAGTAAAAATCAGCAAAGAGGCAGGAAAGCAAAGACAAAACAGTTTTCAATAGAGGGAGTGGGGATTTAAAGTTGGAAAGAAACCCAACCCTCCAGTAGTAGTAACAGTCCAAGCCAGAACCAGGAACCACAGTTACTTGCTGTCCAAAATGTACTTTTCCAGCTCTGTGTGTGACTGGGGGAGACTGCAGGAAGATAGATGGCAAAAAGAAATGTTCATAATCTGTATACCAGTCACAGAGGCAACAGTAGGTACTGGCATCTGGTACATGTACCTAAAACTCTCAGCAGCTGGGGACCCAGAGCCTTCTTGGATCACAGACCTCACTGATATTAAGAGAGAGGCATGATATTGATAGAGCTGCTTTGTAAAAGAGCCAGGTATACTGGCTGAGACTTTTAGGAATCTTACTGTCGCAATCAGCAAAAGGTGGAATGAACTTGAGTGGTCTAACTGTGTCTATGTTAATATGAATAGGTGTCTATGTTAATATGAATAGGTCCAATTTAAGGAGGCGTTCCTCTCGTTATCTCTGTGTGCGGTAAGAGCTCATATGTGGCAAGCGAAAGAACCCAGGTAAATTAACGTACTTAACAGAAAGTGTAAAATTATAAATGGTATAATTGCAAGCCAAGTTTTCAGTAGGACCCTAAAAACTCTAGTTCTCTTAACCCTATTGAGAGGTGAGTTTTCTTCCAAGTGGCTGCATCCACAGTGCTGTTTCATTCAGGCTAGATCTTCCCTCATTGCCTCTTTTGTATCAGCTGTAACACATATGGATACATAGAAGAGACCATTTTTCAGGAATTCGTGTAGCACTTGAGGAACAGATCATGTAAGAGCTGTGTGACTGGGCAACAAAAGGAAGTACTGGACTTGTAAATCAAAGCTTTGGCTGAAGAATATTATCGCAAGGAAAGCTAGGGATTCCCTGTAACTATGAAGTTTCCTATGACGAGCTTTATGTTCTGGATATAAATAGCAAGGAACAACTCTTTTCAAGTAAACATAAATTGCTGGCCTTACTTAAGAAGTGTACCAAATATCTTGTGTCTTTTCAGGAAGAACGAGAGGCACAGGCTAAAGCTGACAAGATTAAACTTGCATTGAAGAAACTGAAGGAAGCCAAAGTTAAAAAGGTGAGCCTTAAAATAGTGAAATGGTACCATAAGGGCTACCACCTAAGTATCTATTATCATTCTTCTAATAAAATTCTTACTAAAATCACTAGGCTTTTTCATATTTTGTCTGTAACTTGAGACATCTAAAGATATTCTGTGGAGCTGTCTTGTCATCCTGAAGAGAATTCTCTGGGAGAATGCTAGCTCTGACAGACTTATTTTTAAGAGGACTTGGAAGACTCTGCCTATTTTTCTTTCCGGTGTTGGAACAAAGCCCACTGTTCTGATAGGTTGCTTTAGAGAAAGTGGAATGAACATAAAAAATGTTGATTACTTATGCTATGCGGATTCCAGAAGTATTAAACTTTTCTTCTACAGTGGATGTGGATTTAGCTAATCACAATTAAATTAATGAGGGTGTTCTTGCTAAATCCTTTCACAGCAATGTAGTAATGTACAAGGATAATAGAAATTATTTTAGACCAACAAATTAGAAAGCTTCCAGCCAGTATCTGCACAGTACTGCGGTATGCCATGTAGTTGTACCCACTCATGCTAAGCGAGTGTTCCAGCTGAACTCAACAGAAGCAGCAGACGTTCAGTAACTCTGAAAAATGGATTCGAAGAAAAAACGGTCATGACCTTTCAGTCATGACCTTTCAGTGCTCAAATAGGAGATAGGACGTGTTGGAGAGCAGAGCCCACAGGGCTTCCAAGAAGAATTGAAGCTTCCAATAAGTTTGAGAGTGTCCAGGCTTGAGATGGTTCCCACAGAACATGTCGTGTTCATGTAGCAATGCTACTTCTGAGAGAATGTGTTGGGAGGATTTCACCAATGTTGTCTTGGGAAGGCTCTATAACTGAACTTATGACTGCTCATTGGTCACCCACTTTCCCTTGCAGTGTTAGCAATTCTCCTTTGGGAGGAAACATTTGTTTTGGAGACTTTTTTTTTCACTTTTTTTCCCCCACCCTGAATATTTGGAACCATAGGGTAGAAGTAAGGTTTAATCTTCTTGTAGCTATGTCACTATAATGCAATTACTATGTCATTCTTGAATTATAAGTTGACTAAATAATTGTCAAGAAAACTGGTCTTCTCTCTTTTACTGAAAGTGAAGGGCAGAAGCCCGGGAGGACAGTGAAAAGCAAGCTCACGGCCCTGGACTTCAGGAGAGCAGACTTTGGTGTCTTCAAAGATCTGCTTGGAAGACTCCCATGGGATAAGGCCCTGGAGGGAAGAGGGGCCCAAGAAAGCTGGTTAATAGTCAAGCATCCCCTCCTCCAAGCACAAGAGAGTTCCATCCAATGAATGAAGGGCCATGAAGATGATTAAGGAACTAGAGCATCTCTCCTATGAGGAAAGGCTGAGACAGCTGAGACAGTGTAGCCTAGAGAAGAGAAGGCTCCGGGAGGATCTTGTCAATCTGTAGAAATACCTGAGTGGAGGGTGCAAAGAGGGTGGACCAGGCTTTTTTCAGTGGTGCCCAGCAACAGGACCAGAGGCAGTGGGCACAGACTGAAACAAAGGAGGTTCCCTCTGAACGTGAGGAAACACTTTTTCACTGTGAGGGTGACTGAGCGCTGGCACAGGTGTCACAGGGAGGTTGTAGAGTCAGCCTCCTTGGAGATGCTCAGAAGCCATCTGTCCTGGACAATGGGCTCTAGGTGGCCTTGCTCGAGCAGGGATTTGGACCAGATGACCTCCAGAGGTGCCTTCCAGTCTCAACCATTCTGTGATTCTGTGAAGATGGAAGCTGCATAGGTGTTTCTGAGCAGTCAGCTACAACCAGAGCAAAATACCCTTTTTTCCCCAGACGTTGTATTTTATGCATGTACATTTCTTTTTCTCTATAATGTGCACTACAGTGCTTATTTCAGAGAGGAAGATGCTTACAAGGGTTGGAATCAAAACAAGTTCACATTTTTTGTTACATTTGCTTTTACTTTTCAGAGATAGTGTAGATTTTCTCTTGGGGGTCATCACTCTCTGCTTCTACCTGATCTTTAACAGAGATTGTCTCTATTGTACAAAAGTTTCTTATGCACACATTTTAAAATAAGGAGCTATTTAAATGAGACTATATGACAAAGTCCTCCCAACTCACCAGTTTAGTTCCAGTTCATTTTTTCTTCTGTTTTTAGTACTAATGGAGCATCTTAAGTACTTTCCTTATAGCAGTTCTTTATCACGTTTTATCACATTTACAGTTCTTTATCACATTTTATGTACTTCATCATTTTCTTGCATTGTTCCTCTCTGAAAAAAAAGTGCACACTGTTTCTCATTTAACAAATACTTCACAATTTGAAGAAATAATGAGTGTCTTAGGCTAATATGGTCAATATAAGTAACTCAATCTGATTTCAGGTAGTCTGTTTGCATGGCAAGACTCTTCCATTCTTTTTCTCATTTAAAACCAGACTCTGCGTTTCTAGCTTGCATTAAGGACACTCTGTCCTTTTGTACTTGGTTTCCCTATCAAGCATTTTCCTTAATTACACATCTAGTAGATTTAGAGAAGAGATTAACTTCTGCTTTTTCTTCATAGCAATTTCACTTTTCCTGAAGTCATGTAAAAGACAAGCTTCAATTTCCTTTTTTGAGAAAAGGTCTTTATTGTGGTGGCAATATAATGTGAAAGCTTCCAAGCTGTTTTATCCCCTCAGCTCACTGTGGGACATCATGCCTTTGAATCAGTAATAACCTTCAGCCTTAATCTTTCTTATCTGTATTAGCAGATTCAGACTAGCCTTTTGCTTGCTTCTGAAATTAACTGACTCTTCTGTGACTCTCTACTCAGCTTGTTATCAAGGTGCACATGTACGATAACAGCACAAAGTCACTAATGGTGGATGAGCGTCAGGTGACACGGGATGTTTTAGACAATCTCTTTGAGAAAACGCATTGTGACTGCAACGTCGACTGGTGTCTGTATGAAATGTACCCAGAGCTGCAAATTGGTAAGTGGTGTAGTGACAGAGCATAAAGCAAATAGATATAGTGTATCTTGTGCAATTGGTAATCTTGAAAAGAGAATTAATAACACTTCTGCCCATGTGACCACTGGTGTTGGAACATCGCAGTCTCTAAGCTGAGGGATGCTGTAGGAATGTGCTTGGGCTGTTCCTGATGCAGAAGTGAGCCTTCCGTACATCTGTGCTGTGAGCTGCAGAAGTCTCCTTGCCCACCACCATTTCCATTATTCTGTTTTACACAAAATGAAGGGGCCATATGAATTTCACTATGTTTGTCAAGGCAGTGACAGAATCAAACATACCAGTATTCAACTCTGCTCTTTGAAGAGACGATGCAGTGCTGAAGTGCTGTCAGCAGGCTGTTACATGCTGGCCAAACAAATGTTGTAATTAAACAAGACTGTCTGAGAAGCGTTTCAGTCGTTTCTAATGCTTTTCAGTTGTGATGGTCGTTTTCATAAGTGTAGTTGTGAACAAGATATTGCTCTCTGACGGGGCTGCAGCTCTACTGGTGGTACTTTATGACTTAGGAAGTAACTAACCTGGCCTCCGGGTCCCTAGGAAACAGCTGTGCAAAACTTACATATTTTTTTGGTTCAACTTACTGAGTTTTGTTTCAAAAAGTCTTCAAGGCCTCATTAAGAATGGAGTATTCTCTGAGTTATTTCAGAATCTTTTCATTGTCCAGGCTGAAAAGGTATTCACACAAAAAGGAAAAGGAAAATTGCCACAGCTTTCTTCTGGGGTTTCGTTTGACCTAGTGTCAAATGGGAAACTGTCAAACAGCCTTTAGCATTCTCAGTTTATAGGCTCCCAGCAGAGATGTAAAAATGCACAAAGAAAGTTAAATATCAATATTGTACTTTAAAAGAGCCCCAGGAATAATCATCCTGCTAAACTAAAACAAATTTTTAAATAGCTAGAGAAAGCCTGACTGCTCATTAGCAGGGAGATCATAAGAATTGTCTGATTATAAGAATGGCAGAAACTTTAACTGCCAATCTGTTCTTCCTGCTCCATTAAGATGATACATGAAGCAACATTGCTGCATTCTTTTGTACCTGCTTATCTTAACTAAGGAAAGACTGGAAATGTTATTAGACCCTAGAAATGACACAAATGTCACTTTGAATAATTTTAGAGCATTTTCTTGTCTTGGAAAGTTGTTCCCTCTGACTTAGTGTGACTTGGACAAACGTTGGGATGACAGCATATAAACAGATTGTTTTCTGAATCCCCATAATCATTAAAAAGTATGTATTTGTGTTTCTTCATAATCTGGATAGACATTTTCATTTTCCTCATCACAGAATTAAGACTGAAGGCATCAGGGGGATCGTACGCTACAAACATTAGGGTTAATGGTTAGACTTTTTTGTAAGTAAAAATTACTTGTGTTACCTTAGTATCAGCTAATGCTAGATGCTTTACATTAGGGTTAGGGTATTGGTATAGTAAGGAATTACTCTGATAATCAATAAAAACTATATCAAAAGCAAGGACAGAAGAAGAGTAAGAAAGGAAATAAAGTAGTTGGTTCAGGAAAAAAGGAAAAGTCTATGAACTCCTGATGCAGAGGTCTATCATCAAGTCCAAGTCAGCTGGGAATAGAGCCTTTTTGTTTGCAGAAGGGAATTTTGATATGGATGGAATGGTACATATTCTTTGTTCTGCTTCCAGTGCACAGCAACATGCTGTTAATTTTGTTCAAAATCAAAACAACATGAACTATTCTTTATTCTTGTCAGTATACTTCTTGGCACTTCTAGATAGCTCTATTACTCTCAGCATGCTTAGAAGACAGGCTTTCCTGCCCTTTCCCTTTCTGCCTGCTTTCCGTGTTAATATTCAAGAGAATAAAATTACATTTACTTTAAGAAGCAAATCTGAGCAGCAAATATTTAAGGCTGAACTGAAAGTCCAAGCTAGTTTTAGATCAGAAGAACCTTGACTGAGTATCTTATATATACTGCTATTTTGAAAGATGATCATTGCAAATAAAAAAAGCAACAGTTTTAGATTAATTGCATATGAAATGTCACAAATAATCTCAGTAGTGAGATGGTGATATAACACCAGGCTGTACATACCATCATGTCTTCCGCAACAAGGAGTATTGCCTTATATAATAGGCATCCAAACTGGACAGTTTTGTAACAATAATTATAAAAAAGACCCTCCTGAGAATGGCAAGGTCATACCTTTTATACAAGAAAAGCCCGGTACTGTAAATGAACAAACAAAAGTATATGTGGCAAAAATTAGTGTTAAATAACTAGTGTTACAACCTTAGAATTATTTTACAGCTATCCTGGACCATAAGATACTGGTTACCCTTCAGACTATTTCTTGGGTATTATATCGTGCTTTGTATTTCCAGTGCATTGCAGAAGTGTCAGTTGCTAAATGAGAAGTGTTATGTTGCTTGTGTTGTTAAAAGTTACTGTGTACATGTGAACTGGCCCTGAAGCTAATCTCATTTTACGAATTTAATTAGTTCACAAAATTTAGTTTTGATGGGAAATACTGAACCCTTGTCAAAAGTAAGAAGAAGTGTTAAAGAAAGCCTACAAATTGTATGCCCTGTTATCTCCTCTTGTACTAGGCCAACTTAGGCCATTGAAAGATGTGATCACCACAGACCACGGAAATGGGAGTACAGTTGTTCCCAGGGAACTGCCAAAATTGTACTGAAATTACCTGTCAAATTCTGCTCAATTCCTTTTCCTTCCAAATGGGGTTTATGTTCTTGTTCAGCTATACAAGTGAAACTGCAGAAGAAGAGATAGGAGTTACCTAACCTCAGCATACCCTGTGGCTTTCCTGGGTGGAGTATCTGGGTTCAGATTGGCTCAGGAAGGGAGACAACTGACACCAGGTCTCCTATATCTCTGGTGAGGTTTTTAACTACCGAGATGCTGGGTGAAGCAGTGTATCTTCACATCAGTTCTCAGTGTGTTTTATAATTTCCTCTGTTTTGCTATTTCTGTTTTTAATACAGTTGCTTGAAATGAAACATTTTATTTTCAGTGCATGGAATTAATCCTGCTGACAAAAAGCAATTTTTCATTTGTTCCAATAAGTAAAAAGAAAAGGAAATAAGTTTTTGCTATTTTTTTTCAGTTCAGTAATCACCGTGAACATATAACCCCCCTATCATACTTAAAAAACAAAAGCAAATGAAAGCAGAAAGCTGTTGGGAGACATGGTTATAAACCATCTTCTCCTAGTGGGTCACTGTTTCCATCCTGTGCAGTCTTGGCAACAGCGCAGAGATGCATGAGGAATCCAGGAGCATGCCAGAGCTACATAAGGCATCTTCTGTCGCTGATTTGCCCTTACACATGACACTGTTTTCGTGTGGTTTTGGTCACTTCTGTGCAGTGGAAAAGAATGCTGGGCTGTCCAGCTCTGAGCGAAGAACAGATAATGATTACATTCTTACACAGGAATTTCTGCAGCCTCAGGAGAGGGGAGAGAGAGTTTGAGTGTCTTACATTACTTTTTCCATCTTTCCAGAAAGGTTTTTTGAAGACCATGAAAATGTTGTTGAAGTGTTATCAGACTGGACTCGAGACACTGAGAATAAGATTCTGTTTTTGGAAAAAAGTGAAAAATATGCTTTGTTTAAAAATCCCCAGGTAAGCTAACATAGTATTTGGATAAGAGCCTACAATTATGTCATTTAGTCTGTATGCTGCCTATTGCATTATTAATTTGCTTTCAGCTCTGTCAGTTTAGAAATAGAGAAAGCGAAGCTTGTACGTTAAAAAAAAAAAAAAAGACCCCAGAATGTTGAATGCAAGGATTTGAAAATTAGTGCTTTCTATTTTTTTCTGATACTATTTTAAAGTCCTGTCTGCAGTGGTAAAAAAATGAAGCATGTAGTTCTCCGCTGGTACAAGCTGTTGCTTAGGCACAGCTTTTAGGACTGTGGTGAGGTGGCACAGCTATAAAAACCTGGCCTTTGTCATTGCTACAGTTTCTCCACTATTTCTGATGATGAAAATCAACATTTCCTTGAAGGTCCATTTTTTTGCCAGTTCTATGTGAAACTTCATAAAGAGTATGCTGAGTACTAAAGGGAGTTTATCTGAATTTCATTTAGACTGGGGACAAGAATTGGGTGAACAGTAACTTGTGCACACTATCTTTGTAAAAAGAGGGTCTTCACACTGAATGGCATCAAATTATTCAGGATAGGTGCATACACAAATCATTTATTTCTTGTGATATGTGGCCAAAACTGTATTTACAAACACCATAGCACATACAGTTGATGGATTCTGGGGCACTAGATCTTTTCCCCTTGTCTGCGGTCTGTTAGCTCACTGAGCATCTGGTTTGTTCCTGAGGGCAGCATGAGAAAAGTGAGCAATTCAGCATTGCTGAAAAAATGAGTCAAATATATAATTTGGCAGCAAATCTCACCAAGCCGTTCATTAGGAAGTTTTTTTTTAGAATGAGCCAGTGTTTCAAATAATACCTGCAGAGAGGAAGTTTCCTTCATTGACATAACAAGTATACACAGTCAGGTAAAGAAAACTTATCCTGCAGTGTGTACACATGGATTGGTGTTGATTTTTAATACGAAACAGCAAAGCCAAGTTTGGAAGTAAAACATACATGAGGGCTCAAGATGTCATACTTTCTAATACACATAAACATACCTAGCAGCGGAGGTTTGATTGTACATTTGATGCGTGCTCTAGTGGTGTTATTTGGGCAAGTGGCTTAGGGCAAGGCTGTGAACCTCCCATAGGAAGTAAATCTTTGATGAAGGTTTTGTGCATTTTGATTGCAACAAACTTTAGAAATAAACATGACCTAAACCAAAACCAGAGTAAGAGTGTAGCTCTGTCTTCCCAACTCAGGACACGCTGAGCTTGATTTGGATGTGTCTGCGGTCCTTGAGCTTTCACTCCTCTGTGATAAGCTCTAAAATGAACAGCCTAAGGAAACTGGATCAGTTGCGGCTATCACACTATTGAAATATTTTGCCAGTAATAAAGTCTAACCATCTGTCAGGCTTAGTAATTTCAAACATTGTGAGACAACCAGAATAGTACAGTTATATCAGCCGTTTGTCTTTTTGGCAGAAAATAATTAGTATTGTACAGACAGAGCTCACACTAGATGAAACGTGGTAAAATACATGATCTGGAGTGAGTCCCTGGCAAGGTAAACAATGCAGAAATGCTGAATTGGTGGGGAGCGGGGTGTATAATTACCTAATTACTTACAGAAATTACATTGTAACCAATGGGAAGCTGAAATCCAGTGCTCTGATACTGTATTCTCAGTATATTCAGCCTCCTCCTCCTAGCTCAGTCAAGGTTGCCTCATAAACTCATTTTGTGAGTACAGAGATTGCAGAAAGCTTTTTTTTTTTTTTTTTTTTTTTTTTTAACACAGCCAGTGGTGGTAATGCAGCAGCAGTTGGATTCTTTGTTGGTCTTATTTAGTGCTCATCCTGTTGGAGGTTGTGTGTGGAGATCTCGCAGTTTTGTAACTTGCAGATATTCTTCTGTAAAAAAAAGAGGCAAATTTCAAAGGTGGCCAGGTACCTACAATTCATTCGTCAACAAATTTGTGATACAAAATTTTCATTAGAGAGGTTTGAAGCAATTAAATGCTTTGAAAAAAAAAATCTTATTATAAAGATGTCCAGATGCATTGCTAAAACAAGTGGACCTCTGGAGAAGGTCTGTGACCTGTGCCGATATTCATTGTTTCTTTCTGTGAACTAGTTATATACCTGGTATAGACTAAACAACAATTAAACATGTTTCATTTTCTCAGGAGGAACTGGGGTTTGGAAATGCAAGATTTATCCTCTATGTCTTTGCTAGCAACATGCTGCTCAGCAATTTAAATTTTAGAGTATTTGGAATACATTTTAGAAAAAACATCTGCAGAATCCTGAGGTGTCCCTCTCTTCACAAAGACAGGCATAATTTCGCCCTTTCCTCTCCGTGATATAATTTACCCTGCAGGAGACTCACAGTAAAGGACGATTCCATGAACTGTATTAGTGACTCATCTACAGAGATGGAGCATCACAAGTCCATGACTAAAGAGTGAACCAAAAATACCTATTGGTACATGTGCAAATAAAGAAAACCTTTATAACATAGGAAAGGTGATGCTTTGTCATGCGGTTGAATGATGCTGTGCTTGGCTCTTGAAAGGAAAGGCTGTCAGGTCTCAACACCTCTTTTCAAAAAGCTCAAAGTGTAATTAATTCTCAGCTAAAAGAGACCCTACAAAAACAAAAGTGTAGGAAATGCTTTTGCTTCATTTAAACAGGGTTGTTTGTAAGAGGTAGCTGAATCTAGACTCCTGACTGTAAATACCTGTCACACTCTTAGAACACTAGATTTGATTTTTGCTTACATAGATTTTGACTTCCTGTGTTTCTCTTTTCCTGATACAAGCAGACAGGATAAATTCAAACAGTGCAGGTGACACAAAGTGCATGTGGGATTTTTTGGTTTTTCTTTTTTTCTGATTTTTGGACAGTATTTATGAAAATTAATGAAAATCTATACAGTGAATACTTTATGCTTTTGCTTCCTCATATGTAAACCAAAAGCAAGAACTGTACCCTCCAATGGAGAACTCATACACTGAATTGGCATATTATTTCTTCTGAAAAGCAAGAGTACTAAACAGCATGAGAAGGACGTGGAGTAAGAAGTTGTAAGTCTTTCATAACAGGACAGCTATAGTAAGTTTTACACTTGAATATTTATTTTCAAGTCAGTGAAACTGGGCTAGTATCCACCAGGTGATACTTGTTTTTCACCGTTGTGGCCACCTTTATGAACCAAGGTTTTTCTTTTGTCTCCCCTGTTACCCAATGAAGGAAACACAGAAGGGTGGCATGGAACATGATTACTGGGTGTGCTGGCAAACACGCAAAGAAATGCAAGTGAGAAATGGGAAGTGTTTTTCACTGTACTCCCACTGTTTAGTAATCTTAATTTCTCTCTCAGTGTATCTCAGACCATGGTATAGTTTCAAGTTGAAGATGCTACTTCAGTAAATATTTTTCTGCCTTGGGACAGTAACGCAGAAACAGTCTTGACACATTTGAACCATTTGCCCGTGACTTTTAATGAGCCTATTAAGTCCTTTGCTGGTAGCTGCACCCTAGCTTATGTATGTCTTTCATTTGTTCCATGTTTCCCCCTCTTTGATGATGAAGGCCATCACCTCAAGGCATGAAAAGTCAGCTGTAGTAATTTCTTCCAACATTATAAAACTAGGTAAACAAAGTTGAAAATAATTTTTGAGGGGACTTCAAAAGAGCTTTGCCTTTATATTCATTTATTTATTTACATTTGTGATCTTCAGAGCAATTCTAGTTATCTATTAATATTTTTAACCTACATTTTTTTAGGGAACGCATAATGCTACCGGTTGCAGATGTGACCATGTTCTGTTTTATTTCTTCTGCACAGACCGTGCTGCATTCAGTACGTAGTTGCAGTGGGCTGAAATGGGGTGTGAGCCGGCCAGTTCTTGCCTCATTCCAGGTGCAGTTTGGATGAGCGTTAACAGACAGCTCATTGCACAAAGGAGATAGTCATGAGTATGGAGCAGCTGCCTTGTTTGCTGCACACTGTCTGATCTGTGCTGTTGCAGACTTTGCAGATCTTCTGGAGGAACAGTTTCAAAAGCTTGAAAGCAAAAATACAACCTAAGCAGAAGGGGAAGCAGAGGGAGGATGCTGCCTTGAACACCTGTTTTTTTTGCTATGTACTGACAAGTAGCTGCTGCATTCCGGCTTGGATGGGGCTGTGTATGAAAAAAGATGACAGGTATGAGAGAGGTGCTGTTTCATTTAGGAAAATTTTTTTACGACTGTAGAGACATGGAACACCAATCAGAAAGTTTGGCAGTGGAGTAGTTAAGGCTACTGTTTCTACCTCGATCTAGGTTTGGTTTGCTTATGTGCCACCAGAGATGTTCTTTGAAACTATTGAGAACATCCTCTGTCTTCCACTGTTCGATGATTATACAGTGGAGAGACATACAGCTTGAATTTTTTTACCTGCCTTTCCCCACAAAAAGAGATGGCTGGATCCCTAAGTGGAAAGGTTGTATACATAGACTAATGGTACTTTATAGTACAAAGCACAAAATTAACTTAAGCTGACTATAAAATTTTTACTGGATTTTCTTTTGTGCATATGGAGTTTCCTGCTAAGGTAAAGCCATGAATGGGTCATCAGCTGGTTTTGCCCCTGTCCTGCACAAGCACAGGGGAAATGCTGGTGCAATGTCTCTTAAGGATGTCATACCTGGCAATGCATGTCAAAACTGCCACTGTAGCTCTGCATTGGTTTGAGTCAGGCAGAATGGCATGGGAGAGCACCTGACTTTGTGTCAGTTTCAGCTGATCTGGGGTGTGTAGGCACAGGGAATAATTCATCAAAAATGCTCAACTGCTCACCCCTGCAGCAAATAACCCAAACATTGCAAAATGGCAAAATGTGCCAGCATACTTTGTTGTGTTTGTTAAAATAGCCCTTTATGTTTGCTTTCTGATGTTATCAGCCCGAGGATGAATCCATCCTGTTAAGTAAGCTCAGCTCTCTGTCAAGAGAAAGACATGGTCTTTTGAATGTAAAAAACAGTTCTCAAATTCATAGACATATGCAGAGAGCTGTCCTGTGGACAGATTTTGTCCTATTAATGACCCGACATCCCAAACCAAACGTGTTTTCCCAGTGGTGTCCTCAGACAGGAAAGAGCTTGCCTTTTATCATGACCTTTGAGTACTGGACTTGGAATGACCTCTTGTGGACACATGTGGTTTGCCTCCTATAGGATGAATGCTTCTGATCAAAAAGAGGAGACCACACAGTGATAAAACAAGTACAGTGTACAGTCTGCTCCCCAGGTTTTTAGCCACTGACAAATAAGAAGTACCATGTACTTCCATATTTCAGGGCAGAGACATAAAGGAAGTAATCAGTAATAAATGAAATGTGTGTTGACAGGTGAAAGATGACAGTGTACATCTGGGTAATGTTGGTTTAGGGGACAGAGCCCTGTTTCCCTAATGAAAAAGCTGCGTTGTTAGAGATCCAGCATTGATATAATTACAAACTTTCTCGCTTTACCATTGATTATGTCAGTACAGGGTGGTCTGTGCTTCTGGTAAATAAATGCCAGATGCCTGAATGTGAATCAGTTGTAATCAGAGGAGCTTTGTTTTCTTAGTATCAGTGCACTGAGCCAGATGAATGCTCTCCCCACTGGTAGTAAAGCTGATGAGCCAAGCCTTGTTGAGACAGTGATAAGATGTACTTACCTTGATAACTCATCATTGTGTATTTTAGGGGTTGTGTGTCTTTATAATGATCTGTAGAAGAAGAAGAAGGCTTACAGCTTGCTTGTCCCTCTTTTCAAATCCATCCCAAAGTCTGGAGGATAAAACCAGCCTGCCAGTGCCCTCTGAGGTTCCTCTTCATATCTCCCATGGGTGTGCCAACATCAAGCCAGCAGTGCTGTGGTAGTGCTCCCTGTCAAGAAGAGCTGTTGCACGTATACAGAAGACTTGGCTGCAGCTGCTCAGAACAGTGTCTTTTCCCAGTGGGCTGAGTGAAGCATTGTCACTTAGTCAGACCTGTGGTTTTGGACTGCATACGCAGGCATCGCTGTATGGGTTGCACTGAGGGCACACTTATAAGAGGGTTTTATTTTGAGCTCGTTTGGGGTTTTTCCACTATGAATACTGTCTTCAGATGTAGTAATGAAGCTGTGGTCCTTAGTGTTTGCTTTCCTTCATCCATGGACTACAAATGTGCCCAGGCAGTCTGGAACCAGCTATGTGCTGCTGCATCTCCTAGAGAACATTGCTGTAGTTCCTAGCATAACTGTCTGTTGTATTGAATGTTCAAGTTTCCTGTCTTACGTTCGTCCTGCAGACATGGCATCAGTGTAGGCCAAATTGCAGGTGGCTGTGTTTCTGATGTCCCCTGTCTGACTTTGTGAATTTTTAAGAAAGCAGCTTTTAAAGAACTGGTTTTGAGATCATGCACACCTCTTTCTCTCCTGGTGCCCCTCCAAAAACTGTCTGCTACGAGGCTTGCCTTCTGGCAGACAGCTGTTCACAGCACTGCTTGAAAAAGAAGATGTTGTGTGGAAGAGCAGGGTTTCACTTCAGATAAACCTCGTTGCTGTGAATGTGGTATGCTGGCAGGGCAGATTTGCTGCTTGTTTGTTTCTTTCTTATACTGTAGCAACAGCATGTTTCTTCATTTACACACTTCTCATTTGTCTTTCGGTAATGTTTGCATTTGTGTTGCAGTCTTGTTCTTGTGGAGTTCTAGGCATGTAAATATGTTGCCACATTCTTATAGTCTTGAGACATGAAAAAATGGAGATGAAAAGTCAGATAAACACTTAGTTTTATTCCTACAGAATTGCTGAAGAATTACAGAATTAGTGGTAATTTTTAAGTAGATAGCTTTGTCAAGTTTTTACAATTTTGTGTATTTCCCAGACAATGGTGTTTGTTTGTTTTATGCCCTTTGTTCTGCAAACTTAGCTTTTTGACTGATTGCAGGGAAATCAGTAAGACTGTCCTGTGCATCAGGTATTTTCCAAACCCAAGCTCCTCTTCCATGTGTACTTGTATTTAAAAAATGATAAAACATGAGAACTTGGAGTGTTATCATCCTGGCCTCAAGCCCATGGATACAAATGCTACTTGATGCATGGAATAGCTCCTTGATCTACCTGCCTCCTTCATGCTCAGCTGCCTTAATGTCTGCAGGCAGCTGGGCTCTGCTATGTGGCTGTGCTTGCTGTGGAGCAAAGCTACTGCACGTACTCTGCCACACAAGTCCTAGCATGCTCCTGAGCTACCTTCCCACTCCCTGAACGTACACATGTCCCAGTGCTGTCCTTTTGTCCATCTGTACAATGCAGAGGGATGCAAAATTGGTTTTGCTGTTTAACAGTGGGTTAATTTATTTTTACTGGTGAGTGTGTGCATGAGGCACTGTGCTTCCTTGTTCGCTGGGGCAGACAGGAACTGGGTCCTCTGAGGGCGGCTGCAGCTTCACAGCCCTCTGTTACAGAAGCAGAGGGTCATTTCAAAGTGTAGGCTTTCGTTTCAGTAGGCTGGAGCTCCTGTGCCAAGATATCACGGGTTGTTAGGAAAAATGCTTTCTAGCCTTTTGATACTGCATTGTATTAATCGTATATCAGTGTGCAATAAAACGTTATGTTCTCTACCACCTGCAATAATATAAGAAGTGGTGAAAACTGGAATGATAAAATCAGACCCATTGATCCAGAAAAACAGCCAAAAACATAAGCCAATGTTTTTAAAATTTTGTGAGGCTGAATATATGTAGGCAAAAGTAATTTTTTATTACTTTTGAATTATACTCCAAATAAAGAATTAAAACTCACAAGTAGGCAGCTGTGTAATTAAAGTTTTCTGTAAGAAGAGTCCATAAGCATCTGCCTCTTGCATCTGCTGACTTGGATACTCAGTATTGAAAGACTGAGTAACTATTGAATGGGTTTGTAGTGATCTAGTTACTTGTATTGCTGTCTGTATAATGAACATCAATTTCTTTTGTGTCTTAATCAGAATTTCTACCTGGCAAACAAAGGGAAGAATGAAAGCAAAGAAATGAATGATAAAAACAAAGAGGCTTTACTGGAGGTAAGCCAGCTTTCTAGGTTGGTGATGCAAATGCCACCAAAACTCTGCCACCATCTGCATCTGCTCTGCAACAACAGTGTTTAGTTCTTTGTGGGCAAATGTGTAATAACAGGAAGTTCTGTGATGGTTGTGTCTTTGTGTCTGAGGTTTCATATGTGGATTTTCCTCTGCATCTGCACAATTAAAAAAATGCAGATTGTATCCCCTATCAGAGAAATTAAATGATGGAGAATTATTTTGGGTTAGAAGCAGATGTACTTCTCACTACCAAGCAGATGTACTTCTCACTACCTCAAATTATTAGCCGTACCACAACAGAAAAAGAACCTTTGCACTTTTCCAGAAAGTCTGTTTAGCCTCTTGCCTTTCGTGATGAAGTTTTATTTCAGCTGTGTTTGAGAGAGAAGAATCCGGAGCTATCTGAAAGAAAAGATTATCACAGTTGTCCTGGCAAGCATTTTGACTTTGGTAAAAGTTCACAAAGGAAATGCTGTTCTCAGGTGACTGAGGATTCCCATTTCAAAATTAGTGCATCTCATGAAGGCACCAGACGTCAACCAGCAGAAGTCCTGGTAAATTCTAAATGAAAGCATAAAGTGATAAGTGTGTTGGCATTAAAAATTACCCAACAGAAGGTCCTTCAAGCAAACAATGAAGTCTATCTGTTTAAACAGTGTTGTAAATGCTAGCATGTATTTCAAAATGAAAGCAGAGATTGAGGGGGATTTTTTTCTTTATCTCTTTTTAGAGCTCTGAGCAGTGTGTAGAGATTCTCTCTATGAAATATTTGTCTACAGAATCTATAGATAACAACAATAGAGAAAAAACAGCAGCAGCAGTACCAACCATTCTGTTTTATTGCCTTCACTGAGCACATCTATGTCTAATTAAAATTGTAGGTTTTTGCTTGACCCTTTAGAGAATGGAAGTTTTGCAAGCTTTCTTTTCCAGTGTGAGCACCCAACTTGCACAGCCAAGTTACCCACATTAGTTTTGAAAAGTTTCCTTTGCTTGTCTCAGGTGTTCATCTCCCTGGTAACTGCATTCCCCATGTTCATAGGTTCACTGTCACAGGAAATGCCTGTATTTTTCAAGGGAGCGTTTTCTGATATTTATTAATAGGGTTGTGCTTAAATCAGTTTATTTTGTGTATTATTATTCTTGTTGCACAGGAAAGCTTCTGTGGGACATCTGTCATTGTGCCAGAGCTTGAAGGGGCCCTTTATTTGAAAGAAGATGGAAAAAAGTCCTGGAAGAGGCGTTATTTTCTTCTACGAGCTTCTGGAATTTATTATGTACCCAAAGGAAAAACCAAGGTCAGGAAGCCAAATAATCTTTTTAGCAATGAAACAATTCATGGAGGTGAAAGTGAAGAACTCCCAAGGTGACATTTTAAGAGCACTGTCTGGTGCATCTGAGAGGGTTAGGGTTTTTTGGGTTTAATTTTGACTGTACCACTTGTGCAAATATTAGAATGTAGTCACTGAATCCTGTCACGTTTCTCTCCTTTTGATTTCTATGGATAGATAAAAGCATTAATGAAATAGCACTCGTCCGGAAGTCAGTAGGGGAAAGAAAAACAGCACAGCGCCCTTCGGCTGGTGTTATGCTGCCAAAATGCCTCACTGTTATATGTGTTCCCTGGGGAAGAATATTTTAAAAGTTCTCAAGTAAACTAATTTCTTATCACGAAAAGGTGGAATTTTAGTTTGTTTGATACTGACTTTCTGTGCCAGTAACCAGCATGCAGAAATGCTATACATTTTTTCCTACAGTGATCTTTACCTAATGATTGTGTTGTGCCTTGTAAGGGTTTTTAAGACAGCCTGTTGTGTAGAAAGAAGTGAGACCAAATCAAATGCACTGACAAATCAAATGCACTGGCATTTACTATTGCAAAATATTTAAAAAATCCGAATTGCCAGCACTAGAGAAGCAAAGGGGTCCTGGACGTGTTGCACATAAGGGCGGTTGGCTTCTCATTTCCACAGTGATGAGGTAGAATAGTGGCTTCTGGGACTGGTGGGTTTTGGGGGTTTTTTTTGTATTCTGAAAACCACTTCTGGTTCTACTTACAGCTCTGCTAATGCTTCATATCTGAAAATTCTGGTGCTGCTGATGGAGTTTTACTGTCATGATTTGTGCTGTGAAACTTAACTGTTTTGCCGTTCCCTGACTAAATTACAAAATTGATAGCTTGTAAAGAAATGCCATACTGCTGCTCCAGTGACCTGTGTTTATAACCAAATCTCAGTGAAACATAGACCTAGATTACTGAGCTGCTTTCACAGCAATTTATTTTTACTTTACCTGACCCTGAGATAATTGCTTTCAGTCCTCAAATTATGTTGCACACACACAACATCCTATCAATTAGGAACTGGAATGCTCTTCAGAAGGCACTTAAGGTGGAAAGAGTATAAGAATAGTTAAATGAAAAGTCCATCTTGGACATTTCATTGTAGCCCACCTCCAGTGACGGCCAGTAGCACGGTGCCAAAGCAGGACAAGCATGTACTGATAGTTACCGGCCTTTTTTCATCATCCAGTGATACCTATTTCAGTGACTTTCCGTCATAGTGCAAATGAGGAAAGTGCTTTCTTTTTTCAGGTGACAGACTGCAAACTTGGGCTCAGGGTGGAGAAATGCAGTCACCTTGTAACAGCTATTTTAGTTCAGCACTTTGCCTGTTAGTTGTTACAGCCTGTGTACCAGCCTGCCTATTAACTGAGCCATTTTAAGGAACTGTGTGAGTGTTTCAAACTCACTGTGTTACCAATTCAGCCACTCACAGGGATTGAGGACCTTGAATCTACCTCTTTAGGAGGTAGTCACAGCTCTTTAAAATGGTACCACAATCAACTGTTTGCTCCTGCTTCTGTAACAGCCTTCAGCAAAAGGATGCATATTTCTATACCTCAGCCATTCCAGAGAAAGTCAAGTCTCTTATCTCAAATATGTGTTTAATGGTGACTTAAATCAGTTACTGGGCTCTGTATTGGAACAGCTGAGGCTCAGGTGTACATCTTTTGTGGATACGGTAATCTCTGGTAGATGAGCAGGGTGCAGTGAGGGTGCTAAACATCTTAAAGTGCTGCAGGAGAATTCATAAGAGCTCCTCAGTTGAAGCCCTTAAATTACGAGAGTCCATCCCATGTCAGGGCGGCATGAAGAGTGCACAGTGCACCTTGTTGCAGTCATTCAGTTGTGGGCAGAGTGATCTTTCTTTGAGATGCAGGAACAAACGGTGGACAATAGTATCTTCAACTGCCGCAGCTGTTTTGGACTTCATCATGTAATCATGTTTTCACTTGTTATAAAAAAGCAAAGAAGTCTGGCATACCTTTGGCATACCTTCATGTTGCCTGTAAAATACGTTGCAAACGTGAAAATACAGGGACACGTTCAGATAATTTTACACACATGCCTTTGGTGTTTTTGTTGTTTGGAGGTTTTTTGGTAACAAACCAGGCACCAGTCAGCGCCGTTGTCTTAATTTCTTCTTCAGCATTACTCTATTTATACCCCATTCAGAAGCATGCTGCTAATGGACAGGGTAACAAAACAACAGAGTCAGATTTGCAGTTACAATTTTAAAATTTGTTTCTGTTAGTTGTGTGCTTTGTCATGTTAACATTGCAGAAATACTAGCAATGAGTGCCTTTGTCCCTTGCATAAAAATTTGTCCCTTATTTAGAAGAAAATAACAACTGCATTCATATTGGTCTTAATTGCCATTACCTCATTTGTAAATGAAAGGAACAACTCATTATGCTACATGGATTTGGGCATGTTTAGGAACTTAGAGTGTTGGAAAATCCTAGGTCCACACAGTCAATGACAAAAACCCTGACTTCAGCTTCAGGGGAGACAGGGGAGAGAGAGAAGTGCTGTTTACATACAGTATGGAGTGTTTCCATTGCCCACAAATTTTGCTTGCAAACTCAATTTGTAAATAAATCCAACTCAAGGGTGTATTGTAATGAAAGGATCAATAAGAATGAGAACAGCATAGGAGAACCATCGTATGCAGAAATATAACCCCATTCTTAGGGGTAGAGAGTGTTTGTGATTTGTTATTTACTTTTTTTTTTCACAATTTCCTGATTTCTCAGTTTAACCAACAGTGACCGTGTGACCAGGCCATTTTTGCATTTCCACTCAAAGGATTGCAAAAGTTATGCTTTATATGCAGAATTCTGCACTGAGAATTGTGCCAGCAACAGAAACCTTGTTACTTTAGCAACATATTGTGAACTAACAAATATTATGATAAACAGAAAAGGAGTGTTGCCAGGGAATTTGAGAAAATTCGAAGCAAAACAGATGAAATGCGTGCTTATTTCCTAATGAGGGTTTGTTACATATACCAAAGAATAACAATGTCCCAAAGCAATTTAGAATCCCAAGCCGCCTTTCTCCACTCAGAATTGTAAGGGCGTGGTTGCAAGGCCTATATCTATTTTACTAAAGTTACTGCTTATTATGATGTTCTATTTGGTCTTATTAGCCACAAGCCAAAACCTCCACACAAAGCAATAAAGCACAGCAAAGCCAGAACAGCAGCAAAATGTTGCACTGTGTTATATATTATTCCTAATATGTACTGACCCTTTTCCAATTGATAATTTAAGAATGCCCACGCTTAAAATTCATCTTTCTTCAGTCAAGTTCATGACAGTTAAAAAAATAAAAAATGTTGGCATTCATGCAGTTGGAAAAAGTCCTATTAATGAGTACCACATCAAAATTCACTTTGTTCTAACAGTAATGTGCTTGGTTTTAATTTGTAGACGTCACGGGATCTGGCATGCTTCCTCCAGTTTGAGAATATGAACGTTTATTACGGTTCGCAACACAAAGTGAAATACAAGGCACCTACAGATTACTGCTTTGTCTTAAAGGTAATGTGCAAGAAAAATAAGTTCTGCAAATGTCATACACAGTTTCTTTTATACGTAAACATGTTTAAAGTTTGAAGCTCTGGGGACCCTGATGAGATAGAATACCTCCTGCAAAATTAAGTCTGTTTTCTTCTTCACTTCGCTGTTGATCAGCAACATACCTTTAGAACCTTAATTTTAAGGACTGGTAGTCCTATGATATATGTCTACACTGCATCTACAAAGTGGTCTTCAAAACAAGGCTGAATATGCTTCCAGTGACTGACTGTTCAGGTGACTGGACACATCTGGGCAAATGGCACACAAGGCAGATGTATGATGAGAAGACTGGCATTCCCTAATGTTGATGTTATGAGCACTATGGACTATATACTAAAAAGTATGTCTGCTTTTTATTTGCAGTGTAGTCATACCTGTTGAGTGGTTTGTTAAACTGAGATGCAAAATCTTGCAGGAATAGACATCTCAGATGGCATATTTTATTGCCTAACTAAATGGCAGGAGGGCAAAAGACATTGTTCACCCACTCATGAAAATCAGTGCTTGCTGATGAAGTAAGGATCTTGTTACTGCCTTGCCAGGTAATAGCACTGCAAATAGGCTGGGAATTCTGCATTGCTCTCAGAAAGGAAAAGGAGCCCATGCTTTTCACATAGTTCAGGCAGCAGAAATGGAGCTTTGAGGTTGCAGTAATTAGGCCTTGCTTGCTGTCTATACAGATTTTAGAATATAGTGGGATTATACAAGACAGAAGATGGTCTTGTTGCTGCTTCTCTACTAAAGGCCTGCAGTGCAAACAAGGTATTAGAAAACACAGTATATTGCCATCTCAGAAAAAAGTATGGGAAGCATTTGCATTAGAGGTCACTTATAATACCACAATTCTGACTGTAGCTGCACCCTTACAGCACTTTTTTATTCCCTTTCAAAATGTCCACTAGCCTAATTTACACATGGCCAAGCAGAGATGGTTTATAGACCCAGACTTATTTTCTGAAGCAGATGTATATAATTAACACAAATGAGCAGTTTTAACTATAGTTCTCCACAAAATGTTCTGCAAAACCACTTTATTCTTTTTTGTAAAACAGGGGTGAGCCTTCAAAAGTTAGCAAGTAAGCATTATTTCTGAAAAATACAACTTATAATAAAAAAAAAAAAAGGAAGGGGGGAGCTGATTTAAAAAATAAGGGGAAATTATTTTCTAAACAGATGACTGGTCGAAGAAGTATCTGACTAATTTTAAAAGCATAATTTTTGAAGTAGCAATGTGTTTAACTGTTCACAGTGATAAGGAAAGCTTTCTGGACTTACTGCCATCTTTTGTGAAAAGAGGTATGCTATAAATGAGAACTTACACAAAAAAGTCACAGCTCCACTGAAATACTTGCTTTATTGGATGTGTGATGTTAGCACTGTACCCTCAACGTGAAATGTGGAGAACAAGATCAAAAGCTCACTAGGGAAAGCTTTATGTGTAATAGGGTTATAAATATATGAAACCTACTTAGCAAAACCATTTGCTCTGATGCTGCTAAAATGTGTTTGCGGTATACTAGAATAAACATCATATTGATAAGGTCATTATATCTGAGCAACACTACTTAGGATGAATAGATTATGTTACGGTGATTGTTCTTCATTTTAATTCCCACAAATCAGCATTTGGTAGATTCCTGACCAGCTCAGTTTCAGACTTGGCTTCTTTTAACAGCTGTCTCTTGCAGTGTCTGGAGTTGGTCAGGAAGCATGGGCAAGCATTGATACATTCAAATCTTCTGTTGTTTCACAAGTGGAAGCCTCCCACTTAGGGTGGCTTTCTGAGTGTGATGCAATGTAGAGTTTCATGTTGATTATAATTTCTGTACATTAATTTGAATTCTATATATACTTTTCTGAAGGCATGCAGCTGAGATGAGTTCTGTCATATCCTTCTCTTACCTTTGGAGGTTGGAGCTGAGGATGTAATACATCTTGAGATCTGTGGTAAAGCTAAATGTTGGCCTCTCTGATTGGATGCTTGGTGACACGAAAGTGTGTGGACAGGAACACAGAGCCATTTATTATACTTAGTCACATTTTGTTCCTGCCTGTTTTTATGTGGAAGTCTCCCAGAAGAAAATATCTTTCTTGCTGGGAGACACTTGTCCTGAGATGTCAAAGGAAAACAAACCATCATCCTTGAGAGATTTCTCATCCTGCCACATTTTGAGAATAAAGTCCTCAAGATGAAATGACAGTACTTTTGCAGACAGGTGGAGTGAGCAAAAGGCAATAGATCTAACAGGTAAACATTTTTCTTTATTACACTGGTAACCTAGTAGTTTTGAAGGAATTTGTATGCCTAGCTCAGTTCAAGCTAGATGGAAATTTCTCCACAGCCAAGGCTGCAGTGCTGTGTCTTCACAGTTCTTCCATTCCCCTGTGTGTCTCTTGGGACAGTGAGCCCTGCAGAGGTTCTCTTCCACTTACTTGTTTGTGTTGGCTGCAGGAAAAGATTATCTGTCTTTAAGGCAAATGGGGGAAAGTAATTGGAAGAGTAGCAGCCATAGCCCACGCTAGCTGTTCACTGAGGATGGCTGTAAATCAAAGGACGTTTTCACATTTTGGAAAACAGATTAGTC
The DNA here is from genome assembly GCF_000699245.1 of Pterocles gutturalis. Taxonomy (NCBI): domain Eukaryota; kingdom Metazoa; phylum Chordata; class Aves; order Pterocliformes; family Pteroclidae; genus Pterocles; species Pterocles gutturalis. Next base: position 48,785 of record NW_010112769.1, on the reverse strand, counting down.
TGCAGCCTTTATTAGCTCCAGCAAGCTGTAATACCACTTGGAAAGTTTTTGAATAATAGAATACCACTACATTTTTTTAAAGAGTTTTTGCTTTCTGAGGGGACCCCCTTAGGAACTGCTGTGTCAAAACAGTGAGCAGTCAGCAGCCAAGTTACTTGCTCTGCTGTTTCAAATTTAACAAAAGAAACTGCCCAGCTCGAAGGCAAGAGACCAGCTTGTACTTCGTAGTGCAGGAGAAATGCAAGGACTTAGCAGCTTAGCAGTATCTTGCATCTGTGCTAGGTGGAAAATCCTGATGAATTTGGAACCAGATATAATTTCCCAGTTTTGAGCATTGAGCTGAAAAAAAATACCATATTTATTTCTAACTGGTTAAGCTAATTGGCATCCTTACTTCAAGAACAGGGGAAATGCCTTTTGTTCATTCAAGTGGCAGCAAATGGCCAGTGAGGTGGACTGACTGGGAGTTAAATGTGGCCTCATGCTTGAAGGAAGGATCCCTTCTTTTCCTGCAGTCCCCATTTGAATTACAAACCTTCTAAACGAATAACTAGGCTAAAAGCAGGAACATTCGTACTTGCCTTCAAAGGCTCTGATATTAGCAGGGAGAAAAGATAAAACATTTCTTTTTGCCTCCCCCAAACTTGGTCATCTCTATGATGTGTCTTTATGGAGGGAAGTGCCCTCAAGAGATATTATAAGAACAAGCAGAACATTCTTGCCATATTTGTCTATATGCCAGACATCACCAAGAACTTATGGGAAACAGGAACCCTATAACTGATGTTAATCACAACTTGGTTTTAGCTAGAACAATGAGCTTTCTCAGGTTGCCTGACACTGCCCTGAACTACATGGGCTTTTGCCTTGAAGTCTTCATGACATTTATTTGAATGTTGCTTCACCTTGACCTCTATAATGGGATACGGGCTTTTTCTCCAGTTTCTTCTCTTAGGGTACAGTCAAGTGAGGGGCTTGCATAGAGAGTGAGCCTTTGGTCATAGTACCTGTCCCACCTAACATGCATCTAATCAGTGGGAGCTGGCAGCTCCCTGTGTCCTGTTTCTTTTTTAATCTTTCTTTTCTAATCTAGCCATTTAATTTCAACTCCAACTTTCAATTTAGCTGATGCTGGCTGGCTTGGGTCCTGGTGTTAGTGTAGCAACGAGATCATGCACATCATGGGCTTTGCTACTTAGGCAGAAGCTGGGGTAAATCTTGCAGCCTGTGATGTTGGAGCTTCTCCCAGACTAGCTATTTTAAACTAGGTCAAATATAAATGTTCTTGTCTGCAGATCCGTCCTGTAGGATGTTCCTCTTACAGCTTGAGAAGCATGATGTGTTGTGAGTGCTCCTTGCCTATCATTTGTTCCCATTACATCAATACTCCATTGTATATACTGTAGCTCAGAACAAAAATGGAGTGGGTTTTGCCTATGTGTTAACCATCAAGACACTGAGGAGGTAGTGGGGAAAAGGGTGGTGTACCAGAAACAATTCAAAAGTACATCATGGTTTCTACCAGCAAAAGAGAGAGCACTTTGCTGAGCTTATTCAGGAGTTTCCTTTCAGGATGATTCAGAAGAAAACTGCAGTAACTGAACAAAGCAGTTGCTTCCTCATATCAGCTCCTCTCAGGCAGCAGAAAGCCCAGCTGGGACCAACTGAAAAGAGCACAGCTGGCTGGTTGGTGTCAGAGAGCAGGGTCACCTTTAGCTGTCCCTGTGCAGCAAACCAGAACTGATGTGGCTTGGTCATGATGATGAGAGTGCAGCCTGGCACAGTCTGCGATGGAGTTGGCTTTCAGGAATCCTTAGGCTTTGGGGCAACTATAAAGCTTGAAGAACTGCTTTAATTCCCTGTAGCTATTTGGTCTGTGCTGAGCTGTAACAACCTTCTTAAACTGAGTTGTTCTATACCACTGCTAAACAAGCAAGCCTTCCTCCATCAAAGCACGTCACACATTTAAAAAACAAAAAAACAACAGAAAGAACCCTCCACATGTTAAAAATAAAGCCTCTGAAAAAAATAAATACTTCTGGGGCATCTGCTTCTGGGGCATAGTAAACATACAGATTCTTCCTATTTTCTACTCAGCCTCAATGTAACACTTACAAAAATTTAAAATCCCGCCCTTCACTTTGACATCAGATAAAGTGAATCTTTTCTTAATAGAGTCCTCCATGTGCAGAAAAGAGGAAAGGAAAGGGCAGCCAAGTGTGAAGGAGGACCCTCACTCAGACCTGCATCTGTCAGGGTCAGATCTGTCCCTCTGTTTGAGGCAGAGGACGCAGGAGAGGGTAGCTGCACAGCTCTCCCCACCACCCTGCTGGGAGTGCTGGCCACTCCTGGGAGAGAAACAGCAGGGGGAAAAAAATATATCTCCTTCACAGAAAAAGTAATTTCACACACTGCACACAGCAAATGTGCAAGTTGGAGTGGCTTGGTTCCTCACAGTTGCCTTTGCATTTACAAATGAGAATTTTTATGCATAGATTCCCTGTAGATCTTCTTTCACCATCTACTACATTACACAGGGATGGATGAGACCTTTTGTGATGCAGTTCATATTCCAAAGCTGAAAGCCCTGAAAACTAAGAGTTTCCACCGTGAAGGAAGGGATCTGTTCATCATGCTAGTGACAGCATCCATTGTACTCGACAGAAATTGTGAATGTAATGTTTATTTTGTGCATTAAGAGTGTCTGTGTGTGTGTGTGTACACACGTGCATACTAGTCCAGGAGCTGGTTTTGTCACACCATGGTGAAAAATCTTTCAAAGCAGACAAATAGCAAGGTAATCTATATGCAAATTTGCTGGTTTAGTCAGTCTGATGTGCCTGTGACAAAGAGTGGATTTAATTATAGTTTATTGGTGCTGGTTGTGCTTGAGTAATCTGGAGGTAATGGTGCATAATGCTGAATTAATCTAGGGTGAAAAAGATTGGTTTCCTGGGGATAAACTGAGACAAAGGCAAGTCATTCTCTCCCTCCACAGCTGGGTCCATTTTCCTGTGCAGTCTAAACAGCTAAGTTTTCCTGGTGTCATTTGGAAACTACAATTTAAAAAAAAAAAATTTCTAATGATCCAAAGAATTTCGGAAGTAAATTTTCAATCAGAATAGCTTCTGTTTGCAACAGTGGCATCATTCTAGCAGGTAATTTGGTGTTTAGTCACTCTGTTCCTGTTTCCCTCCTCCCTCACACCCAGTATGCTCCATCACAGGCTGAGTCATGTACATAATACATTCAACACAATGACAGTTAAGAAGGTAGAAGGTGAGAATTAGCAGTGTTTGAGAGAGAAAATGGTAGGAAAAAGATGTAGAACAAATGGCTAGTGCAGGAAATGAGGATAGAGAACAGGAGATTTTCTGTTTCATTATGTGAAAGATTTAAAAATTGTGCTAGCATGAATGCTTCAGATAAATATTTCAGAGTAAAATTAATTTCTAGACAAAGTGAAAAGGAAAAAGCAGAAATACTCTTCATTACAGAACACTTTCAGATATGTGGGATCACAGTCATAGTACATGCATGCAGTTTTGCAAGATTAATGCATAAAAAATTTGGAACATAAGGACAGAGAATGGACAGAAATGGAATATAATAGCTTTGGAAAATATTATTTGCTGCATATAAAGCAGTCCATTTGCTTACAATGTCTATTACATATATTTTATAATGACCTAAAAATTTTGCCTCAGTCATTAGAGAAATATAGGTCAAAAGAATAATTTTCTCATAATAGGACAGCTACTGTTTTATCTGTACAGTTTACACATCTTTAAAAGATTAGTTAAGCCTGGTCATCTTAATGAAAGGAGTGCATAGCATGAGAATTTGACTATGTTTAATAATAGACAGCAAATTTGAACCGCTTCAGTGTGATTTTTGAAAGGAGCTGAGTGTTAATTCTGTTTGCAGTTGTTGAGGGCCAGAAGAGTCTCAGCTTTTGTGAGAAGCTAGCTCAACATAGCACAAGTTCATCAGTAAAAGATAAAGCATCCAAAAACATTGACCATTTTGTGAAAATTTGGCCTAAAGCCAAAACTTTTGATCCAAAGCTAGTCACTCTTTGTGCTTCTGGCTATTGTTTCTGCCTCAGACACTGAGCAATGATCCATATATTTTGGGGCAAGGAATCCAGTGAGATGCCTGAGTAACTTCAGTTTACTTTTCATCTTCAGTGTTGGAAGAAGGCAAAGCAAAAGAACATTTTTTTAGGATAATCTCTAATTTCATGCACACATGGCCTTTAGTCATTTGCTTTGGCACAAACCATAGAAACCACATCAATCAGTTACCATTTCTTCAGGTTTTCAATGTGTTCTATCTTTTTTTCCTTAAGCAAAGTGTTTGCTTTATATCTGAAAATGTAATCTGTCCACAAATATTTTTTCAAACCTCTCCAGAAAATAAGCTCTTCATATTGAAGTGTTTCTGCTTTCTTTATCTCTAGACAGTTGATACTTGTTGACGAGACGGTGGGTCAGAAGAGAACACTAGATTTTGTTCCAAACCTTTTCAGTGCTTTTCCAGGTGGAACGTGACACATCCTTTTGCAGCCTGATGTTTGAGGTGCTCAGGCCTTCATAAGCAACTGAACAGGTGTCCAACACTTCCAAAAATCAGGCCAAATGATGTGACTAATTCATCATTATTAAGAATTTTGACATCAACTGAGAAAAAAGTTCACTGTAGTCAAATTGTGTTGTATTTTAGTATACCATATTATTTCGAACCACTATTCCACTTTTTCCTGTGAGGAAAAATCCTGGAAAAATCTACTTGCACCTTACCACTTTTCATTCAAACTATGATTTCTGGGATGGTTGCTTTCTAAACAGCTGTCTTTCATAATTCATTTTGGTGCTTCATGTTTCAGAGGCAAAGGTGATAAGCCTTTCCAGAGGAGATGTTTTCACTTTGCTGTCAAATGATTTTAATGACCTTTTCAGGACACGGTATGCATCACATAACAAAATAATGTATCTGTCTCTGTCTGTGAAATGTGTACGCTGTGGCGTACTAGTGTTAATATTACTTTGCCTAAAAATACAGTATTTCTCACATGGCTGTCATCATTGACATTGTTATGACCTCTCAGTCTCACAGAGAGGTTATTACAGGGACTATGAATCTAGTCTAGCAAAAACAGACTTGCATAGTGACTACAGCTCCTTATGTCTGTGTGCTGTACTAAACAACTATCCTGAGATGCAGGAGCTGTGAAAGGAGGAAGTTGGTTCACGTGGATCTTCACACCAAGTCATCATCTCTAGGGACTTTCAGCTGTTCAGATTCTTCTCTGAATTGATTATCCTGAGTCAGCATTTTAATGTACTACCTGATAGATTTTGCATGTGACCTAAAGTTTTTAGCAGAGAGTTAAAGCTTGTAAAGGTCAGGATCGACAGCAGAGATGTCTGCCATTCGTACTGCCAAAGTGGCTTCACTACAGTACAGTTCTGCCTAAGTCAGCAAGCTGCTGGAGTGGGGTGTGACAGTTCTTGGCTGAAACATTATACTTTCCTATAAGTAACATGCTTCTTGCATCTAAAAGCCACAGGAAGCCAAATACCTCCATCTGAGACACTTTCTAATAATCTTATACAGGTATAAACCTTCAGTATTAAGCTTGGTGCTGCTGGTGTTCAGTTCTGTGGTCTGGCCTTGCACACAGCTGCAGTAGGCAGCCTCCTGCATGGGCAGCGTGGAGCAGTCCTCCTTAGACCTGATGTAAAGCCCAGGAAAGGTCATAGGGATGTTTCCAGTCAACTTCAGTGGCCTATGGGTCCAGTACAAAGTTATGTTTTATCTGTAATTGGTAAAGTTACACATAAAAAGAGAGCCAGCGCTGCTGCTACTTCTTGGAAAATAAGAGACAGTACAGTTCTTAGCTGTTACGAAGTGAAAATACAGACTGCCTGCATGGCTTTGAGGTGCTTAACGTTCCTTATGAGAGCTGGGTGTTCAGCAGCTTGCTAGTTTGGTCCCTAATTGACAGAATATACTTGTGACTCTGCATTTAATCATGGTTGGTGATTGGAGTAATTTAATCAAAGAACTGATTGGGGTAATTTGAAATAGGCCCCACTGGTGAATGTCAGTAGTTAAGACGGATTGCCCAGTGGAGACAATAGCTAGTAAAAGATAGGGTAGAGGGTAGGCAGTAAATAAATCCCATGTTTTCTGTCATGGGACACTCTAGCCTTGTTTCCTGACAGTTCCCTCTCAACTTCTCAGGATGGTGAGAACCCCACAGTCTCAAAATGCTCATAGGGCAAGCAGTGAGGTGAGGAAGCTTGCTGATGGTGTTACATTATTCAGATCATTGAGGAAAGGGCAGACTGAAGAATTCTGTAAGGCCATTGTGAGGCTGAGGTTCTGGACAATAAAATTATAAATAACATACGGTCTAGGTATACACATAGTAATGTGCATAGGGATAAAAGCTCTCAGAACTTAACCTGTGAAATTACTAACCGTGAGCTGACCTGTACCATTCACGAGCCAGATGCTGATATGGCATATAACTAGACAAAAGCTTTGTTTCAGTGCTTAGTGGTGGTCAGATATGTAAATCAAGCATTAGGAATGATGAGGAAAGACATAGATGATAAAACAGCAAATGTTGCCATACCATGGCACAAGTCCATGGTTTCCCCTTACCTGGACAGTTCTAGTCCTCTCATCTCAAAGAGGATATAATAAACGTGGAAAAGATCAAGGAAGAGCTACAAGGATAAGCAAAGGTAAGGAATGAGTTTGACTTGAAGAACAACTGCAGAGACTAGAAGCCTGTAGGCTAGAAAAGAGGCAACTTGCCAGGAATACGATGCAGATCTCTAGGCTCAGGAGTGGCATGGAGAGGTGTGGATGGGGGTCAGCCATTCAGTGTCTCTACCAAAACAAACTACCATTACACAAAGCTAGTAGTAGTCAGGTTCAGAGGAAAAGGAAGTGGTTCTTCATAGAGTGTGTAGCAGGCCTGGGAAAATTGTTGATAAAAGATGTTGTGGATGTCAGAACTCTCTCTGAGCTCAACAAAAAGCTGAAGAAGTACCTAGAGGAGAAATCCACTGAAGAACCCAAATATGGAGAAATCCCATCCAGCTCAGAAAATCCCCTTATCTGAAAATAGTTGCAGACAAGGAGAGTACAGAGAAGGAAGTATCATGTATGCTTGTCTTGTTCTTCCTCTTCCCTCAGTGTCCATTTGTGGCCACTGTCAAAGTCCAGACACTGGGTTCAGGGACCTTTGATCTGACACAGTACAGGTGTTGTTGTGAAGCTGGTGTTTCTGTAGGGTGCTCCAGAGGAGAGGTCTGCAGCAGCACCTCTGAGCTCCCCAGCAGCAGATCCCTATGGCAAGCTGTGTCTATGTGCAGCACCGTTACCTGGCTTCTTCTATGCCATGTCCTCCTCTGCCTTGATTATGCAGTGTGCACTTTCTTCCAGATGTTTGCATGAATTATCTGTTAAATTCTAGAAGTCTTCTTTTTTTTTTTTTTTGCTTATAATAAAAAAACGTTGGTAAGTATGGTGTTTGAAAATGAGGGGAGATACATAAACCCATTGGACTTCTTTGTCATGAAAAAAGTGTGCAGGGTTGGGGGTTGCTTGCTTTTTACGCATTTGAAAGCTTTGTATGCCATCTGCTGGGCTCAGTAGGACTTTGCACACAGGAGCAGAATTGCTAGTTGCTGGTTGAAAAGTGCTTGAAGAATTGAATTTTACCCGGTGTTTTTGTTTGCACCTCCTGGTTCTTTTGGCTCTGTTGGTGATAACATAACCCAGGTCTATTGAATGTTCTGTGCCACACAGAGAAGTGCCCGCTTGCAGTTCCCATTTAGAGATACCACTCAGACTGAATTCTCTAATGGTTTTCGCTGTTTGGTCACCTAATGGAGAAATGGTGGAAGGAAACAAGGATTGTCCGGCATGGTGCCCTGGCCATGTATTGTGGTAGTGGAGCCCCCTCTGAGCAGCATTCAGGCTGTCTGAGGCTGCCAGAGGCAGGCGGACGCTGTGGACCTGGAGAAGGCCGTTTGTCCAGGGGCCCTGGCTGCTGCCACTGTTTGATGTGTGGTATCAGTGCATAGCAGCAAGATACAGCCCTATACATTGAACTGTGTGAATGGGTGGGGTGTGAGTGTACCAGGTGGGTGAGGCACAGGTCCACAGGACAGGCACAGTGACAGCTCTGCAGTTAAGGCAGCTGGTGACAGTGAGCTGGCATCTCTGGTCTTGCAATGTGAGATGTCCCTAGCTCTCACCTTGGGAGCATCAAAGAGCAAGGTAATAGAATAAGGTAGCCATGGGCCCTTCCAGAGGGCTGAAGTGAACTTTGCATATTCATCATCTAGGGAAGATGGCCGGCTGTGTGTTTGCAGAAAAATGGCGAACAGTCTGACCTGTGTGAGCAGCTGAGTTCAAACGTGCAGGGAGCTGTAATGCAGTTAGCCACAGCACTGCATTGGGACACATCTGTCACCGTGAGAACCCTCAAGAGTAATATCCTTTTGTTTTTTTCTTCCTCACAGTTATCTCCCTGGTGTGTTCGCTCTTGCTCCGTAATTTGATGATACAGGGCTTTGGCAAAAATACTGGCTTCTGTGGTCCCATCCTCTCATCCATCCCTTGCTACTTGTTCTCTCCCCAAGCCACAATGCCCCTTATCCCCACGCAGCATGTGAGGCCATGCTGTATGCTGCTGGGTTTAAAAAAAATAAACCAAAACTACAGCATGGTGAAATGGGTTATATTTAACCCAGACCAGTTCCTTTTTTTTTCAAATCACAATGTGGCCTCATAAGCAGCTGGGTCAGTGCAAGCAAGGGAAGCATGGTATCTGCAGTGCTGAGGGCGGAGCAGGGACACATGGCTCTGTATTCAGCTCTGCTTTTGAACTGCTGAATCATCCAGCTGTGGCCAAGGTTTGGCCTCCACCCTGGGGATGCCCCAGCCACCAGCAGGCGTCTACGAGGAGACGTCTGGCACCTACATCAGTCTTGGGCTGGTGGCTGCTCACAGCGCTCTGCGCTGCAAGGGATCTTGCTGAGTTCCCCATGTCCAGCACTGCTGTGCTTTGGGGGCTTAATGATATGTGTAAAACAAGGGTCCTTGCTGCTAGGTGGAAGTATGCTTTGAATTTTCAACTGCCCAGGGCAAAAAGAGAGTGGTTTGACAACAGTGAATCCTTGGTGCACATTCAGCTGCTCTTTTGTGCATTCATAAGATTTCACTAATTATGCACCTATAATTCATAAGAATATAAATAGAAATGAACACATAAATGAGGAATAACTAAGCCTTTTCCTTTGATTTCATTCTTCTTGCATATCAAGAGATGGCAGTATATTCTTCCATCCAAGCTACTAAAGACTTACAGCCTTCTCTGCTGTAGCAAGGAGAACCAAATTCCTGCAGAGTCTTAGAGAGGATGTTCAGTCTCAGGCAAGTAGGCAGCCTGGCATTTTGGTGATCTTTGAGTTGTAATGGTACATCACCACATACCACTACTACATTAATCAGTAAGGGGAAGAGATCCTAAATTATGTCCAAAAGAACAAAAAAGGTTTAAAAATTGTAAACGTTTCTGATACAAACAAATGAAGAAGATTACTGCTGATGGCATTGCATTTTGAATGATCCACTATCTAGAACATATGGCAGTATTACAAAACTGTTGGCAAAAAACAGCAAGAGTAAAGCCGAATAAAAATGTGTAGGAAGAAAACAAGAGCTAGGCCGAAAGAAGTGCAGTCAGTTAGAAGGAAAGATCTGTTTCAGCTGAGAGTTTATGCTTAAACAAATTTAACATACTCTTTGAAAACTAATTATGTTCAGCATTCAGTCTGAATGCCTTACAGATGACAAACCACAACGAGAAACAGACTTCCTTCCAGTGTTTATACATTGAGTGTTAGACCTTGAACCATGGCATTGGTAGACTTCATTGAACTCTAGATCGCTGTTAGATTTCTGTAGCCCTTGAATTCATATTACAATCCATTAAAACTATTTCAAGCAAATGCTGTCAGTGGCAACTCATGTATAGTTCATAATTACCATCTTTTTTATATTTTCATATACTCTGTTTTTGCTGCTTCTTGTTTTTTTCCAAATCATCTTCAAGTTACCATGATGCTTATAGGAAGTGTTCTCACTGAGGTCACTGTGCAGTGCCTTCACACTTTCGTATAGTGACTTGATTTCTGCGTTTGTCTTATTTTATGAACCAATATCTTTCAGCACCCCCAGATTCAAAAGGAGTCACAATATATCAAGTACTTATGCTGTGATGATCAAGCAACTCTGCATCAGTGGGTAACAGGAATAAGAATTGCCAAGGTGAGATTAAAAGTGAATTTAGTTAAATATGTTTTCTGTGAAATCCTGTCTTCCTCAGGTTACTGACTGTCATCACCTCAGCTGGAAATGCGGTGACAAGAATGGACGTTCATGCTAATTTTACCATAGAAAGGAAGAGCAGAAGGGCATGACCAGGATGGATATGCTGAATGTTCCTGTACCCTAGTTATCAGTGTGTTTTTCTCACTAATATGAGGGTAGCTGTGAAACTCATGTGTTGTAAAACTCACTCCACAGTTACCTGGCACAATAATAGTATGCTGTGGCTAAAGATAGGCAAGCTCTGGTCAGTCCAGCTGTGACATTTTTCAGACAGTTCTGCCCAAATTGTCTCTCCCACCTTCTTCAAAAAGGTCCAAATTCACAGACCTTTTTCATTTGCACAAAATATTATGGAGATGGATTTATATGTAGCTCAGTATACTGGCTGTACCTGGCTATACAGACCTGCTTCTGTTAGGTAAACATTCTTTTCTGCCAGTTCTGCTGCAGGGTGACATCCAACAAAGGTGTGGGGTGAACATTAAATTATTTTGTGTCTTATACCGACAGAGCCGTTTGCTCTAGAGCCCAGGATTCAGTGTCCCAAGTCTCCAGTCTGAAAACGTAACACTTTGAAAGCATTGGAAAAAAATATTTATTGAGAACAGTTCATTTTAAAGCCAAGTTTCAGGATGTTTACGAATACTAAAATGAACATAAAATATAAGAATTATATCAGTAGGACTGTTTTTGGTCACAAGGATTCATGGTCGATTGTGCTATTATGGAGATGCTTTCCACCTCACCCTATACCGAAATAGGCACAGCACTTGTAGAAGGCTACTTTTTAACACAACTTGGTAAGAAGGAATGGGGTCAGAAAAGAGAGCAAAATGAACGTTTGGCCTATTTTAAGCTTAACACCATGCTTATTGTATTGTTTTGATTGTTTTGCAGTATGGCAAGACACTATATGATAATTACAAATGTGCGGTGAAGAAAGCTGGCTTGTCCTCTTGGTGGGCAAATCAAGGGACAGTGGAACCAGCTGCCCCTGCAGGATCCTTATCAGCAGGTACTGATGCTGCCACAGCAGTTGAAATCACATTTAGTGTCTTCTTCTGTCTCATCAGTGTTGCACATAGCCTTTGTTCAGAAAACTATCCCATGCATTCAGCAAGATAATACCTTGTTCTAGACAGCCCATCTGATCTCTAACTAAGCTAGAAGCAGAGCTTTCACTTTAAAGTTAGAACTTGAAGAATACAAAGACAGCCCACCAAAGGTCAGTTTAAATCTGCATAATTTAATAAGGTATTTTTCTGTTGGCATCTGAATGCAAAACCCTTATTCTCTCTACATTTTATGTACTGATGGTCCATGTCTTGAAGTTTTCTGTCTGCTCATCTCTACATTGGCTGTATCGGAGCTTTTCTTCGAATAAGTAAAAGGAATGAGTAGGATATTCTGAGAATGATAATTCCAGAAAGAGATGATTATAGGGTGAGCCACTCTCTTTCCTAGCCTTTCACTCATTTGCATGATAACAGAAAAGACGCAGAGGAAGAAAGGATTGGATTATTCTCTGATTTTATTTTTCTAGTAGCTTCATCATATTGATGTTACCTGTTTTAGTATTGTACAGATACAACAGTGCATGATACTAGATGTAACTTGCATGAATGTTTTTAGTTTACATGCTTAGGATATGCTTTATTTATTAGGAAGGAGATGCTTACTGTGATAAGACAGGCAAAGTCAAAATCAGTGTTGACAGTTAATGTTCTGACTTCTCATGTAGACAACTCAAAATCCTCCAAACACCTTTCCAGGGCTTTAGTTTGCCTTTTCTCAGTACATGTGAGAAGAGGGTGGTCTTTCTAGTATTCCTTGGAGTCAAATCATGGTAATAAATGTACATTTGGGGTAGGGAGACACAGTAACAGGCTGTTTTGAGATCAGGGGATTTTTTTGATGGTTGTGCGTGGGGGTACTTTAGCGAGGGTGAATGGGACAGTTGTTAAGCATTTTGCGTTCTGGTGTTGATGGCATCAGAGAGGTGGCTGGCCAGTGGGACTCCACGCTGGTGCTGCAGTCTGTACTGGATATGGGCAGGATCAAGGCCTTATAAAGTATATTATACATCTGTATAATTTCAGCTTCTGACTAGAATCCAGGAACACTGCATGTGATCATAAAATATACCGTTAATCTTAACTAATGGATCACATTAAATGGTTAAGTAACCTGGAAAGATTTTAGTCATGTATGTTATCTCTATGGAAATATCTCTGAAGGATCATTAGCATTCTAATTGAGGCAAGTCACTGTGGTTCTTGCTGTTTTACAGTTATCATTACTTCCCTACATAAAACCTGGGCCCTGACTATAATACTATAACCTGGACTGCCTGACTACGAGCAGTTGTTGGCTGATGTTTTGGAAATGGAACAAAGCATATTTCCTTCTGTTCTGCTTTCAAATGGCTGCACAGTCATTGATATGGTCTGATTTCAGTGATCCTTATCCAGGCTCCAGGCATCTATTGCTGGCACTAGCATCAAACTGGCAGGAGTGGGATGGATTGAAGTTCCCCTCCCGCAGCAACTTTAGTTTAGGTAGTCTGACATCCCTTGAAGGCTAAATGGCCCTAGTAATTTCAGTACACTGCGGAGTTTGTCTTACTTCTTTGCCAATCATGTGATTTTGCAGGCATGGCAATAAAAATAATTCTATTTCTTATGATATTCATGGAACCTCTTTGCTAATCAGAAAAGTACAAATTAAGATTAAAACCATCATTGTGCTTAGACTCACATTGCAGACAGTTAAGGGTTCACTAGCGTCCAAGAAGTACAAGTGGAACTTTACCAGATCTCAGAACAGTACATTATAACAGAGCTAAGGCAGCCATTAAATTTTACAAATGCATGTAACTAGGCACCAAAGACTACCTACTACTTTGATGTGTATGGCTTCCAAAAATCCTAGACAAAACTGGAGAGTTTATTTAATCCTCTTCAGACAATACAGGGGCTGGGGATTTTTTCATAGTTAAAGCCACAAATTAGTCCTTCGGTCTCACATTCACTTACTCCATTTGGCAGTACTGGGTTACTTATGCATATCCCCTACAAACACAGTAATATGGTGGGCAGACAGTTTGCAGAGCTTTAACTTAGCCAGCTAGCAGATTTTCACTAATTTGAGAATACAGTAAGGTTCATAAATCTTCCATGATTCCAGATGGGGGAGAAGTTTCAGAGCTGTTAGCTCACATACTAAAGAAAATGGACTTTGAACTTTTAGTTCTCATGACTCTTATTGATATGAAACTGTGGCACTTTTAATCTTTAGCCTAAAGTAAAGAAAAAAAAATGCAATTAAACCTGAGAATGTGGTAATACTACAGCACACTGCAAACTTCAGAATACTGTTATGAAAGACAGGTATTTAAACAACAGAAGGCCAGAGGGTGGGCTTACCTATGCCAGTTTGATTCCTGCTTAGCTTCCCTTCCAAAGTCAGCTCCCCTTCTCTGTTCCTGTGTCAGCCTTAATGATCCCCTTCTGTAACGACCATTTACAGTAGTCAGAAGAAAAAGTTTTTCATTTGTCAACACCTTTACACACTCTGATAATTTCTGTCATATGTCTTCATAATTCTTACACTGGCGCTTCATGTAAGATTGTCCACTCCAAGTGTGGAGGCATGTGGATAGGTATTAGTTTTAATGTAAAGTATCTTGTTTATTTTCCTTAGCTAATGAACTGAATATGAAAAGTCACAAAATAAGCCTGAAGTAGAAAACAGACATCCTCATGGATTTTAATGAATTATGTATAAAAAGCCTGTAATGAGTGATTCCTTGGTGGAAGTTGTAAAGACATTTTTATAGCCTGTTTCTTAGTTTGCTATTCCCTGATCTGGTTAATATCACAATAATGTAACACTCTCTTCCACCTCCTCTCCTTGTCACAGGTGCTGTTCAGTCAAATGGACAGATTCCCCAAATCGTTTGTCGTTCCAGTGCAGAATTTCCAGAGACTCAGAAAAAAGTGGACACCTCAGAGGTACAGGTCAGCAGTTACTAGCAGTTAAATGTCATCTGTGAAACAGTTATTTTTCTTCACCCACTCACTTCCCCCCTCAAAGTGCCAGTGTACTGTTGTGACAAGGATTTGGCTCCTGGGCAAGGTGGCTGGTTCCTTGCTGCAAGCAGTGTGCCTGTTGCACAGAAGCAGGGAGCCATTGATGGGAGGTGAAGGCACAGCCATGCGCCACTTTCGTTCTTCAGAACAAATAGCCATGAGTTCA
>NW_010112769.1:15492-34075 GCF_000699245.1 Pterocles gutturalis | reverse complement strand
AATAGGAACGTGCCTACTGGGACAGTCTCAGAGAGTCTGTGTGCCAGAACCTGAGTGCTGTTTTCTGTCTGCCAGAAAACAGGTCTTGCCTTAGTAACACAAAGGATACAGTAGTGTTTTCAGCAGGGAACACTGTGCACAGCTGAAGATGAATGTGTAAGAAAGGAGAAAGTGTGAAGAAGTAAGGGAAAACATTACATGCTTTCATTAGGCTCTAAATGCATTTCTTGGTTAAACTCCAAATTTTGTCTATTTGCACCACCTCTGGCTGTAAAAATATCAGTAGGGTACAGTATGAGGACTTCAAAAACATCCTACCAAAAAAAAAAAAAAAAACTGCATTTGTTTGCGTTTCATTATTCAATCCCTCCATCATGCATAAAGTGAATAGGACAAGTGCAATGAAATTCCTAGGGTTTTTCTGTCACCTGCATTACATGTTGTATGCTTCTTGTTCCTGTCTTTTGAGTTCCGCCTTTGAAAAGATTTGTTTCTGTTTTGAATCTCACTTCCTCTGGAATAGATCACATTCTCAGAAGTCAGACAGTAGTTCCCTCTCTTCCTTTGTCTTGTTTACTTCCATCTTTGTAGGTAAGGAGAGTGAGGAAGAGAAGGCGTGCATGTTATACTTAGCTAATACCAGAATTAGTACTGCCGACTGCAGGGTTGCAGAGCACTTTTCTCTAGCAGAAGCAAACATGTTGCCACCTTCATCTCACAGCTTCTACAAGCCTGGGATCAAAGGGTCAGGCTGAAGTCTTTCAGGGTGCACTGTGCTAGAGCTAGAGCACTAAGGTAGCTGGATCTAAACTGATAAGTTAGCATAACTAGAAATGAATATGTTACAAAGCTTTGGTTTTGGGACAGCAGACTTCTCCACAAGTTTACAAGAGATAGTTACTACACAAACACACTATCAACAGCTACCTGTTGCCACCTAAAAAAAAAGGAAGAGCAAATTATATTCAGGTATCACCAAATGGGCTTTATTTATCTTCAGAGCATTGACTAGCAAACACAATTTAAAAGAAAAGCCACCTAAAATTTTGTAAAAATAAACATCTCCATAATGAACTGCTGTCCTACATTTTTTTTTCTTAACTTGTGTGATGGATGCTTTGATTCATTTTTTCCTTCCAAAAAATTGTCAGAGGGTTTGAATGTCTCATGACCTTGCAAACATGGCTAGAACTTAGTGGCTTCGAGGACCTGTTTGTCGCACTATTGATTCGAAAGTGGAGGAGGTGTGTGCACGTGCCTTGCCCAGCAGGCAGAAGACACCCTTCCCCAGGCTTATCAGAGGCCCTTGCCAGGTCACCGGTGGAGTGTGTTTCCCCTGCTGTGCACCACAGCATCGGGACAGACAGCTTTCCCAAGTGTCTCCTTCACAGTGCTTTGCTGAGCTCTCTCTCCCGCCCGGAGCGGGGCCAGTGCACTATCCTGCGAGTGAACGCACATCATGCCATGCTGCAGAGTGCTGGGGACTGTGAATCCAGACACATAAACTTTAAAATTTCCAAATCTCTCCACCTTCTTCCTGGTTCGCTGCTGTTGTGTCTAGTGAGTTTGGCAGAGATAGGTGACTTCATTATTTTAGCTTCATCCAGCGATCCAGCAGTCACAGCTAGAATGGGAGGTGGAGATACAACGGGGTCGAGAGCCAGAATGACATTTACTTTTTACGTTCTCAAATCTTGCTCAGTATTTTCAGATGTAAAAACACAGCACAGATTTATTTTTTTATTAAGGCTTCATGTTCTCAGGGAAATAAACAGCAGGGTGGAACATCAAGAAAGTATCTTACTAACTGCAATTCTTTGAAATTTTAAAAGCACTCGTTTTCTGACAACTACTCAAAGAAGCACTATGAATACAGTCTAACATGGAGATTTCCACTGTCAAAGCTCTGTGGGCAGCTCCAGAAAGAAAACAAAATACTATTTGCACTCTTGAGGCACAATGTACTCTACTTCATTTTGCTGTCTACTCTTCTCATATATTTTCACATCTTTTCACTGTTCTTAGGCAGTGGCATTGGTTTACACATGCACTGACTGTGTCTTGTCCTTTTATTCCTTCTGCTCATTACAGGCTAAGTCAAATAATGTCAGTGCACCTGGCCTGGCACCGTCATTGATAAAGCCACAGAAATACCAGAGTAAGAGGAATTCACTGCAGCCTCCTCCCCCACCTGAAAGGCGATCATCTGCTATTTCTGTTTCACCAGTTCTACCCTCCAAAGTCAAAAGAGACAGCGGTGTTTTCCTCACAGATCCAGATAGCTTTCCAGCACCGCCGCCTACATTGAAGAATGATTTCCCACCACCACCATCTGATTTCTGTGAACCTCCTCCTGATTTTGTGCCCCCTCCACCACCAGTCTTCAGCAGTGGTAATGGAGACCTGCCATTACCCCCTCCACCTCCGCCTCTCTCCAGTAAGCCACCACCTCCAACAAAGAAACCTGTGCCTCTTCCTTCAAAAAGGCTGGAAAACCCAGGACAGGCTGGAGAGCCACGGCCAGCTGGGCCCCCTGCGACTGGGGGTGGAGGCAGGCAAGCAGACTTCATGTCTGACCTGATGAAAGCTCTTGAGAAGAAAAGGGGCAGCAGCTCCTGAACTCTGGGAACAGGTGGACTTCAAGCCATAGCTGGTTTTGTGAGGCATGGAAGGTCATGCTGGATCAGGCTCCTCCAGGAGGAATTCTCCTTTGGAGTTCCTCCTGGGGGTCTCAAGAAGTAAGGTGGGGTGCCCTCTGTCCCCCACTTTGTCCCTATAACTTGCTGCTTCTCTCCCCCTGCTGTCCCCTTTTCCCCCTGCCACCCCCCACCATTAACTAACATTCCAGCACCAGGCCAAGGTAAGAATTGGCTGTAGAGTCTTGCTTCACTCATGAGGACAGCCAGGAGTGGTGGAGCAGCACTTGCAGAGCTGGCTAGCGAGTGAAATGCATCTTCTGTGGCTGCCTCTCTAGTAGAATTAGAGCTGAAGGAAAAAATATGACAATGTTTTCATGTGACTTTTGAGAAGTGGGAACATCCTTTTTCACAGAATTCTCCTTAAAGGTTCTTTATTAGAAAACCCCAATTGTGGGGTTTCTCTAATAAAAATACCCCTTTTTTTTCAAAATCAGTCTATCTGAAAAAGTAAAACCTCAGCTAGATTATTCTGAGATGCAAGGCAGGACCAGGGCCATTTCCAGACCATGTCACCCCAACTGTTACACACTCCTGCTTCTATATGCAACTCCAGTCATACCTGTCAGCACTCACAGTTGCTGCCTCTAAAGCTCATTTATTTGGTTAATCTTAGACAAAGAAAAAAAAATATTTTAAAATCTTATGTGCTTCCCTTGTTAAGCAGGGATTTTTTTTCCTGTCGGTTAACATTTGTCTTCAAACTGTACCTAGAAATAGTCTGTCTTCTGAAAGACTTTGTAATTATCTTGTACCTGATAGGAATGTCCCCTCCTACCTTTTTTTTTTTTTTTCATTTGTTCTCCCATTTTAATTCTCCGTTGTTCATTTAGGCAGCATTCATTATTAGTTCTCAAATAAAAATAGCTTCTATTTTATACCTGCACAAAGTGTCACAGTTAATGAACAGGCATCTTACTGGCGATTAGTACCACTTCAAATATTTTAAAGAGTTTTTGCCTATACCGTCTAGTATTTATTTCTTCCAGTCTTTGCCTCTTTCATGCAAATGATCTTCTAAGATATCACAAATAATACAGTTCTGTATTTTGTAATACAAAACACATAAAAAGCAGAGTGTGCAGTGTAAATAAATACATAAAAGCAGCTGACTGAGCAGGGCATGAGAGCGCTCTGGTTTGTCAAAATGGAGTCCTAGGTCCACAAGTGGTGGCGCGAAGCAAGGGAATGACCAGCTGGTGGCAGTGCCACAGCCCGGGAAAGTTCTGGGTCATGTCTAGTCTAATTTTTGGCTTAAGGTTGGTTTGTCAGTGCGTCATCTCTGGTGGAAGAAGTGGCTGCTTGACCAATAAACGCATCTGTATCTGCAGTTGTGGTTAATCCTCCCTCTGCTGAACTTTACAAAAATGTAAAAGCATTTTAATTACAAGGTTTTACAAGATCATACGTGTGAGAGGTGCTAAGAGCGAGATCTGTATCTGCAGGGTGGCAGAGTTAGGGCGCTGTCTGCAGGGGCCACCGCTGGAGCCATACACAAGGAGCATCACACACGTGTTGATGCTGCGGTTTAAATGAGGCCCACCCCCTTCCCACCCCCCACCAGTACATCACACTGCGTGTTCCTGGGTTAGCCCCGCTCCCCAGTGGGGGCTTTGGTTTAGGCAAATAATTTGACCAGTCGGGAAGAGGTAGGGCACTTTTTTGGCTCTCCAAGGTCACGAAGGTGTATCATCAGGCTGCGGAGGCCTGGCATCACCCCCGGATGCCTTGCAGTCCCTGTGCTGACCTACAGCAATGAAAACATCTTTGGCAGAGTCGGAAAGTGCAACACTACCGAAGCCAAGCGCTCGCCGTTGCAGCCCCACTTCACCTAAGAGTTGCAGACCCTTACTTTCCACTTTTTCCTCGGGCACAAAGAGCCACCCTTTTACCCAAGTATGGACTGCAGTGCTGGCTGGCCTGTCTCGCTTTTGTTCAGATGGTCCCTGCTGTGTCTGCACATTTCAGTGGCTGCACGAGCACCGTCCTCTGCAAGACAGCAAAGACCAGACCTTGTTCTGATCAAGCACAAACCACAAGCACTGGGTATCAGGGAGCCAGACCCCTGACGAGTTGGAGCAATGCAAGGCAAAACATGCCTGTCTCAGCACTAGGAGGAGAGGGCAGGACCTCGTCAAAGCAGTGGGAGTGAAGGGACGGTCTTGTGGAAGGAGCCAGTGCAGATGGTGGTGTTGGACACAAGAGGAACTTGGGGGTGCACAGAGGCTGTTTGAGAACAGGAATGCTTCAGCCAGGGAAGTTCCAGATGAGTCACTAGAAAAAGTTTATGTGACATCCCATGACTGAATCTGTTTGCAGCTGAGACAAGCTGAAGCTATGGGATGTTCTTCCTGCCATAATTGTGCCCACCCACAGAGTTACTTGGGTATAGCCATGGGACAGCCACTCTCCATTTTCTCTTGCCTTTCTTTGGCTTGTAAGCACTGTAAGCACTGGGAGAGTAAGTAAAGCTCACATCAGGGATACGGGGATGGGGAGGATGTCGCAGAATCATAGCATAGTTTGGGTTGCAAGGGACCTTAAAGATCATCAAGTTCCAACCCCCCTGCCATGGGCAGGGAAACCTCCCACTAGCCCAGGTTGCTCAAAGCCTCATCCAGCCTGGCCTTGAACACCTCCAGGGATGGGGCATCCACAACTTCCCTGGGCAACCTGGGCCACTGCCTCACCACCCTCACAGTGAAAAATTTCTTCCTCGTATCTAATCTAAATCTGCCCTCTGACTTGCCTTCCATGACTTCTGACTGCTGTTAACCATCTGTTTGCTCTGCAGCCTATGGTGAGCTAGCATTGCTAGTAAAATGCTACAGCTTTTACACCTGTGTCTCTACTGCTAAGTAAAAGAGGATGAGGATGCAAGCTTGAGCACTGACCTGCTGCTCGCCTACACTGACGAAGTGGGCCTAAGCACAGTCCCAGGCACCATTCAAGGAGCTGTGCAGGCCAGGCACCATTCCCAGAAGACAACATAGACAAGTCTAAAGCAGGTTTCACTTCCCGTAGAGATCCCCTGTGGTGCGGATATGGCCATTAGAGTACCAGCTCATGGGCCAAGGGACTAGCTGCTGGCCCTCTTCCTTACCAATACAGACAGAGCCCATGCAGCTCTTACTGGTCTTCTAGCTCCCTTGCTTTCACTGAACTGAGCAAAAAGCTCTCACCAAGAGAACTATGTTCACCACTAACACAAATATTACCTAGAAGTTCTGAAGTGACATGCTAGAACATTCAAAAGGTGTCTCATCATCTCCAAACAGCCAAAGTGAGAAATGCTCTCAAGACCAGTACAAGGCTCATAAGCTTAGTACGAGCTTTAGTTGCAAGTGCAGGAGAAAAAACACTAACTAGCTTTCCATATGTAACTGAGGTAAGCACTATGCAGAATCATTGAATGCTAAAGCGCTGGGTGCCATTTTATGACCAAGTATTAGGAGTGCACATCTTCGACACAGGTGACAACAGCTGTCTGCTATCCAACTGTTTTTAATTAATTTTCGTTTATGAAATATACACCCAACATCAAAATAAAGCAGAACATGTCCTTAGAAAAATGTTGCACAATAAGCTAGTTTCTCTGAATTCACCAAGCACTAAGACTTCTACATGGCTTTCCTAGCATTCACTCTTCTCACCAGAACACCCAGCCTCCTGCCCCTTTTCCTCCCTTCTCTTTTGTTACAGCACAATAAACTCAATTTTATACATTTTACATCCGCAGTCAATCATAATTCGTGCACTTAATCTTACACAAAAGAAAAAGTTGAGCTTTCTTCGAAACAAAAAGAATCAAAGCCTACAGAAAACTCCAGAAATCAATTAAAATGCTGTGATGATTGGAGCTCTATCAACTATTTTGTGTATGTACATAATTGCATTGAATTTCTGAAATGTAAGTATTCAAACTCTCCATTCCAAGAACAGAGCTACCATCTTAATGATACACAATTATCTGACTTTATTTGGTACCAAAAAGATGCTGCAAAATACAAAAGATCTTCCTTTCCAAGACTGCAAATAAAAGCATTTGCAAAAAACAAAATTAATCATTCCACCTCTATCTAACCTATTGCCACATTAAATTGTCTTACTCCTGTAGATTGCGGCAGTATGCACATTACTAGAGATTACAGTATTTTAGGCTGAAAGGTCTGAAATCACAGCATGTTATTTTTAAGCTTTCTCCATACCTCAAATGGAAGCAGTCTCAGCAGCTGTCACCTTCTTTCAGCTCTTACATCACTGATAGGGAAGAAGGACCTACTTCACGCCACCCCTTTTCCATCAGTCCTTAGGATTAGAAAGGTTAGAGTCATGTGGAAAAGGCTACATGTGGGGGATCAACACTGCTGCCCCTCATAACTGCCCTCTGATACAGAAAGAGGATGAGAGTACAAATAAATGTCTGTTTGATTACCAGCCACAGTATTTTTATTCCCCATCTGCTCTTGCATCTCTGCTGTGTTTATATAACATGAAGGAAGAGGCAGCTCTGCAACCACAGGTGGAAGCCAAGGATTTCAGGGAATATATAATGAAACTCAGTATTAATGCTTACGTTGTCATAATAAACCATAATGATGCAAACCTAGAAGTGGAAAGAGAGGTGGTACAAAATGCTGAGCATGATGTGGGCTCATTTCTCTACTTTTACAAAACATAGTTAAAAGGTAGTGTTGAGGTAACGGTATTCTTCACATTTTTTTCACACACTCTTTGTCAGGCACTTTGAGAGTGGAAAAATAGAAACTTAAATGGATCATGTGACAAAACTATAGGACAGAACTGTTATTTATGGGGTTATCATTGACAGTCTCACAGTAACTGGGAAACGTATATTCTGTTTGAGGGAGACACGCAGAACAGAAGAGATTCAGTATTGTTAAGACATGTATTCTCATGGTCTTGCAGAATATTCTAAGGCAGTTTCATCACCATTAACAGTCAGTACTGACTATTATGAAATCAGAATAGTTACTAAAAACAGGCAATGTAAACTGCATGATAAAAATAGGGGAAAAAATAATGGAGATTTGCTTTTACATAAATCAAGGAAAGAGGGTGTGACCAAGTCCCTGAATGAACTCCTGGAGAAGAGAAGTAGCTGACCTGCTCTACTCTTCTGCAGCCAGGGGAACATGTGAAACCCATTTTCAGGGCTTGCTTCATTCTTTCGGACATTTTTCAAGAACCTGAGAAAAGCCTCACAATGAGCACGGTGGGCAGTACAGATCACTGCTTGTAAAATAGCGCCCATTTGGGATGTTCTGGTTTTATATCATGATACTGGAGGTTTTCTAACCATGGGTGAAGCAGAGGTCCACGTGCTACTGTTACTAACAGGATTTAACATTTATACAACACTTTGAAGAAAAAAGCAGTGTTAAAATGCTTTCTATTTATGCAGATATTCCATGAGGTAAAGACGTACAGGCAGCCATGTTTGGCCCCCGCAAAAAAGAAACTTACCAGATGTTTGGTTCAACATAAAGAGTTCTTTCCTTTCACCTAATTGGAAACCAGGGCCCAGGCTGCAGTGCGGCTGTATTTACCCCGCAGGCACTGACAAGCTCATCTTCAAATCATCACTTCTTTGCAGTGTAACTCCGCTGCAGGTGTAATACTGATGTCCACACATTTCATCACACCATGCTATTTTGCTTGTAATTATCAGAGAACACACATCAATGACAATGTTTCAACAGGTTGGGAATGCAGCCCACTGCCGAAGAGCTTCCACAGACCCCCCCAGGAGCCCACTCCTTCTATCTGGAGGCGTTGCCAGCTCACATGCTCATCCCAGTGGTTGCAGAAGAGCACTTGCTAGCTGCACCAGGAATGTTAACCCAGGCTGAACTTGTGTAAATTGCTTAAACTTCAGACTGGACTTTCAGAAAACTGTTTTTAAATATCTATATTGTGCTTCACATTATGATACATTTGAACATCTGCATTTATATTTGAACAGCTGTATATCTGAGGGGAAACCATCCTGAATAATTGTGTCGATTATAGTTAAGAAGTAAAGGCATTCATGTATTTTTTTTAGTCACTGAAAGATTTCTAATAATATAATTGTTTTCCACACTAATTATATTTCATTGATTTGTGAAATGCTAATTATACCTCTTAGTAGCCTCTGTTTCAGAATCAAGTAGCACTCAAGAAATTTGAAGATTGTAAAACAATCCATTTTGGATTTGGGAAGAAATAAGGTAATGTCAAGAAGACAAAGCCCCCAGATAAGTGATTTTTGCTGTAAATTTTCTAGCATAACATTGGACCTGATTGCTTATGTATTAATTTTGACTTAATTATACAGTAAGTTTTGTGATGTGGAATTGGAATATCAAAAAAGAATAAATAACAACAACCAGGACTCAAAGACTAGTCTGTCTCTGTTACTCAAAGAACTTCTATGTAACAGCTTCAGTTGAAATTTAAATACTTTCCCTGCAAGATTTTTGTTAGTCCCTTACAGCATCAGGTGGCTGGATACAAAAGGTATATTGACCTCATTATAGGTAGTGAGATACTTCCAAAAAAGTCCTTTTCCACGTCCAACCAGTGAAAATTTCCTGAGGCATTATATCCACGCACCACCAATCTTTCCACTGCTACCAAAAGATACACTGTCAAAGAGCAGCGGGCCAGGCTTGATAGGCACCTGACACCTGCAAAGACACCAAATCTATTTCTGGGCAAGTCACTCCCAAGACAGACATCTTTGCTCACTATTTAACTGAATTTCCTTTAAATCTTTGTTGGCAGTTTAATGAGACAAAACAAGGTCAAAAAGAGAAAAGGTGGCAAGTGTAAGATGACCCTGTGTTCCAACTCTGCAGAAGAGTTACGAACATTTACGTTTTCAGAATGCAATCATATTTGAACAGTGTGCAACAGCAAGGAGAACATTCATCAAAACACTGTAGGATTAAAACTATCTTAGATGGATTTTAAATTGACCAACCACTAAAAGTTATTGAGACCCACCTGATCAGGCATGAATTCTGAGAGGTTACCTGTGACAGTTTGGCAGAACTTTAGTGTTGCGACTCGAATTAATGCACAGCTGAATATGAAGGGCAGAGTTATAAATGCCAATATAATTTGCTGATGTAACCATACGCAGTGGTCCATTTCTTTAATCTTTAGACTTTATAAAGTTGGTCAAGACCTTGTCTTGCCTAGCAGCGTAGCAGATTCCAGTCCACAAAGTATAAGGGAGAAAAGCTCCTGTGGCTTGATCCTTTGATCCTATTTGAAGGCCTGAGCTTCATCCTTGATCATTTTTCTTCCTTGTTCAAATTTCTCTCAGGATGAACAGCTTACTTTAAGATCCTTGGCCCAAGCTGGGGGGCGCAGGGAGTAGCCTGCTTTCTCTGCAATCTGCTGTCTCTGGAAGGGATGTTGTAAAATCTGCTGTAGGAGATGAACCTGGAAGAAGTTAAAATGGGTAAGTTTTTCTATAAAATGTTTTCCTGCAAACAAGACAAGTCTCTGCCACTTCACATTATGCACACTTGTGGCTCCAGAAACTATTGCATGAGTTGCTTCCTATTAGTAGTACTACTATTAATATAGTCACTACCATTTATGTTATAGCTAATACTATTAATAGTTTTATTAACATTTTTAATAGTAATTGCTATGAGA
This sequence comes from Pterocles gutturalis, assembly GCF_000699245.1. Lineage (NCBI taxonomy): Eukaryota > Metazoa > Chordata > Aves > Pterocliformes > Pteroclidae > Pterocles > Pterocles gutturalis. Next base: position 23,705 of record NW_010112769.1, on the reverse strand, counting down.
TAGTACAGCGTTGGTCTAAGTGTAATATAGGTTCAAAGTGTAAATGCAACAACTCTTTAACAATTATGCCAATTATTAATATGTCAAGAAAGAAAAAAATTTACCTCTGAGAAATCATTCAAATTAGCTTTACGCACTGCTGATTCTGCCATCCAATTCCTAAGTATGTATCGAGGATTAACAGCTGAAACCAAAAGTAAATTGTGTTAAATTTAGTTAGATGTATTCAACAAAAGCTAAACACAGCAATTGAAACATGTCATTGAAATCTTCAAGGTTTAATTTGCAGATCAAGAAAAAAATGCATAAAAAGGAAAAGGAATGTATCAACCTATTTATTTTTATGAGCTGCTAAAAGGATTTTTTTAAACTTGCGCAGTCAGTAATGATGAACTCCCAACCAATGCTTCAGAAGGTTTTCCCTGTAATTAATGATCAAAACAATGTTACAGATTAATTGTTACAAACATTTCCAGTGTTACAGATTAATTGTAACAAAGATTTCAAGCTTGCATTTTAAGTCTTAATGTGACACTGGTCTGCATATCTTCTCAAATTTGGTGGGTGATTGTTACCTGAAGAGATTAATCAGTGATACCAGAGGCATTATCACCCATGGACTTGAAACCAGAAGTCTGTGATTTATGGATATACACAAACTTCATCTGCTCCTTCCCTTTCCATTGATGTCCCAGTAGGTTTTATATGAACAAATACTAGTTCAAACCTCGTATTTTATATATTGTATTTCTTTCAAAAAAATCCATGTGGCTTCTTATAAATACTTATAAATACTCCTACAGCATATTTGAAAGAAGGTATTAGAGAAAGCAGAGTATTAATCAAAATCACCATCCCAAATTCCCCTCTACTCACTTCCTCTAATAAATTTATTATTTGTAAATAAGATAAGATTATAACAAATTATATTAGGAAGGGGACAATCAGAAACAGTATTTTGGATAAAAAGATTAAAATTGATCTTGTTCCATTTCCCAATTCAGTTCGTTCTTGCATCTTACACTGCTTCTTCAGCTTGCAAACAGAACTTGTTTATCCTAGCTGACCACCAAAATAACTGATGTCTGAGAAAACGTATGACTGCCTCCTCGTGAGGTTCTGTAGGTAGACAATCTCAGGATTTTACTCATATTTAAAAGCTCCCCATACAGAATTAGTGCCTATCGCAGTGAACAGACTTCTCTGTAAGAAGCACTGCTTCTTAAAAGCATCATTTAATCAGCTAACAAACTAGAATTTAACAAAGCTATGCAATCAATGAAATAACACTTGCATGATTATGTATCACAATACAATTAAATTCTTTATGCTTGGAACTGAATGATAGCCGTTTTAAGACACAAGATTTGACATACAACAGCATTACACAAAGGGTCTTTATGTTATTTAGAAAAGCAAAGGACAAACAAATCCCTTTCTGCTCGAACTGCTGACCTCTGACCACTCATGCTCCTGCCACAGGAGAGAAGGTGAAGCTCTCCTATGAAATCTGAACATGGGCTGAAAACAGAAGCATCTCAGATGGCACTACCACTCCCTTCTTTATAAAAGCTGCAAGCTGCCCAGGTAATAGAACAATATTCCTGCACAATGTCCAGGTGCTGACTTCCATGAGGCTGAAGACTGAGACGCAATCCATCCAAACACAGACATCTCCTTTTTCACATTACTGCTGTTCTCTATGTACTTGTATAAATTAAACAAAAGCCAATAAATAAAACTAGCTATTGGGAACCCTGATACATCTACATAGTCATAACAACACCCTGCCCTAACTGATAAAAAGTAGTGGTTTATCCCTTGGCAAAATAATTTGCTCTGGACAAGTATTTGATTTAATCCAGTAAATGGGTTTTCAATAATAAAGTATGGTAACAATATAAAAATAATATTTCAAAGGTGGAGAAGTTAACGTATTTCTCATACAAAAAAATGGTAATTCATACTAAAACCATGACTCATATTAGCAGGAGAATATTTGTCCCAGAAATACATTCTTAACAATTGCAAATTGACAAGTTTCACAGTGGCATTAAAATATCTGTAATTACCACAAGTGACAAGGTAATTATGAGAGAACAAGACAAGCCAGATAAGAAAAGGACAAAGCACAAGAAATTTTGTGCCCTTACAAGCATTTTATGATCTGGTCTGCAATTTATTTTTACATATTTCTTTTGTAAAGAAATGCAATGATAGACTTGTGTGGGGATTTGGATTGTCAGAACTTTTTTATCAACTCCTAAGGAACTATGTTTAGGCAGTACATGATAAAGTGCTACTAATGACTAAAAACTAAATGAAGAGAGAAAAAAATAGAGTAATGAGTAAGTGATCAATTTCAAATGCTTCAAGGTAATGTACTTTGGGACATGAGATATTTTACTAGATTTACTAATGATGAGGGAAAATTGATGAATAATGAGGTGTTAATGGCAATATATTCAAGGTCAGTCAATACTAAAGACAGCAATAAGAAATTTAGTGGGACATACCAACCCATATAAAAATCTAGAGAGCCCTGACAGTTTTGTCTTTTACATGAAATGCTGGGTAAAAATGCACAGTTGACTGAGTTGAGCCAGATTTCTGCTGCAAGTTGTACTGAGAAGGGGCAACTGTTACAAGCAAATACTTAAACAACAACAACAAAAATTTAAAGAGACCACAAGGGCCCTCTAAGAGATCTATTTAAATGTATAGATGTGTAAGAGAACAACAACAACAACAAAAAACTCTGTAAGAAACTTCAGTCACACTGTAATATGGAGCAGCTAGCAAAAATATAACAAGATTTGTTGATTTTAAAAAGAAAAATAAATTTTAAGTAAAACAATAATGAATTAATATCAGTAGCCTGTTACAAATTTCTGTAGCTTTGCTGTATGAATATAGTGATGACTGATTATACGGAAGAAAACGTTTAACCATGAATCTTTGTATATCAGGTTTTGGACTGCTACCAAAACTGAGACCACTAGCACAGGTATGGTCCTGGAGGCAAAATCTTTTCCTTGTTTTGTCTGTCTCCTACACTATAAGATCCTCTGAGGTGCATGCAGAAGAACGATGCAGGTTTGCAGAAGATCATCGCCAAACTGGGATCCTTTCTGATTTGGAATAAAAACTCTAAATGTCATGATTTTCTCTACAAGCAGATTCAAAAAACACAGAAAAATAAGAAGTGTGTTTAGACAGTTTTCAGCATTATGTTTTAGCTGAGGAAAACGGGACAGCTCAAAACCTTGAAACAGTAGTTCTGCTAAGAGCCTCAGAGTCCCACAGCTGAAAATTTCTTTAACACTACCGAAATAGAAACGATAAAACAAACATTTCTCCCTGGTAACTGTTTTCATATTAACTTTCTAAAAATACATGTAAAATTGTAAGAAGTGTTCCTAAAAATGGATGGAGCCTTGGTTAGAAAATGTGGATGCAAACTTGAAGGTCCATGTGATGATACGTTGTGCCCTATGTAGTTTTTACTATCTTATTACTGAAAGTCAGCGCTATCTCCCGCCATTTTCCTACTAAATCAATTAAAGCTTTTGAAGAAAGCCATCAATATCTAACAGTATACAGCCATTTCCACTAGAAATGAGAATAAACCACCCTGCAAAGCAGCATAACATTGAAGCTTATAACACCTCTTGTGCAGAATTTTATCAGACCCTGTGTTTGCTTCATTCCCCTTTGTCCAGAGTTTTTCAGTTACTCATTGTCTTTTATAGCCAAATTTCACAAATTTACCACAGCTTACTGCAGATACAAAAAAAAAAAATTAAATCTCTCAGTGAACAATTCTTAGAATTTCATAGCTGCTGTTTTTTGCTGTGATAGACATCTAAATGCAGTACCTCTACCATTTTTGTATTTAGAGTAACTTGGAGAAATACCTTCCTTTCAGGACTAGATAGTGCTTTCACAAGTAAGGAGTTTTTTCTCCAGGTGCAAAAAAGAAAAAAAAAAAATGAAGTGGGTGCCTATCAGAAACCTGAATTCTTTGTTAACATGTGGAAAGGATTGGGACATATCTGAATGCTCAGACAAATCTGAGCATTTGTCCATTGAGCCACTACAGGATGCCTACAAAAATCTTTCCTCATGTTATCCAGGGTTCATCACTGGGGAAGAACAATGTTCTGAGCAATGCAAACTGGCACATTCACAGATGCTAAAGGAAGGAAGTACAGGAAAAGATGCTGCTTGCACTCAGGAAAAGCAGATATAGAAGGAGAGGAAGGGCAACTCTCACTAAGAAATCAAATCCTAGAGGCCCTTTCAGGGAGCACACTACTCTGCAACGAAGAGTTACAACTTGTGGAGCAAGCCAGAGCATATCCACCATTTCAAGGCGCTAAGGTGAAGCCCCACTTGAGACATGACACGATACAGACAACCATGTTCCCATGGGCCAGTAATTCTTAAGTTCTTAAAGGAAATCCAAAGAGAAAGAAAATTAATCGAGTCCACAAGCACCAAAGCATGGAACAAGATGGGAGTCCTGGCATCTCCTAACCCCTCAAACAGAAATTGTAAAAAAGGGGATTTTAAAAAAGTAAGAAAAAAAAGGAAATACAAAAAAAGTAAACAACAAATAAGGGAAAGAAAAATAAGTAGGTAAATGAGGATTGATATGGAATAGACCATAGCTGGACAGATGAGCTGGATTGCTTCAATGTCTGTATTCACGTGTGGTGTGACACAGGTCAGAGCAGCCTGTGTGGATACTGACAGGAGGAAAAGGCTTCTTCGTGAGGTTTTCATCATTTGAGATTTCAATCACCCAAAATATGAACGGACATGTGCTCTGTCCTTCAAAAATAGCAGAATCTAGAGAAGAACAACTTGGACTAGTAGTGGCAGTGCATTTCCATGAGCTCACACTCTCAGGCCTCAGTCACCTGATATGTCTACAATTGTGTTCACAGCAGAAGGGATTTGGGCCAGACCAATTTCTTCATAAATGCAGACAATTAAATTAAGGATTTTTTTAAAGAAGGGAAAAGTGAGGATCCCTAAAGAGGAAGAGCACCTCATTGTAGCCAAGGAACATCTTGATCTTTAGCTTATATAAAAAGTACATCTATATCCACAAGCCTAGCCATACATACGTGGCTAGATTCTATTCATAAGGTTGGGTGAAACCGGAGATAGCCACAGTGAATGACCAGTATCACAAGATTTGCAGCAGTGTAGTGAAAGCTTCTCCTCTTCAGAAGAAGAGTACATTTTAGTTCTTCTCAAAAAGAAAAATAACTAACACTGAAGAAACTTATGTAAACAGATAGTTGCCATCTCCAAGCCGAGGAACTCCTTTGGATTGTTTTACTCACTTGTCATTCTTGTTCTTCTCTTGGTGTCTGAATCACCCTTGTTACTATACATGAAAAGCAAACCAAAAGAAGAAAAAAGAAAGTGCTTTAGCTAATGAGGATTAAGCTTATTTATTTAAAAAATATTTTATTTTTCTTTCATTAAAATCATTAAGTGTTCTGCTTTTGTGTTCAGTGGAAGCAGGTGTGAATCTCTTAAGAATGATTAGTGTTGGGAAAAACCGCACACTTTCTTGTAGGTTTTGTATCTTATATTGATTTTTTTCCCTAAGAATTGTATTTACTGACTAAAATTTCCAAGTACCCGATATGTATTTCTTTTCACTACTATCAGCCATGCATACCATATATGACTAAGAAAAACGTGTTAAATTCTTCATTGATTTAAGACAAAAGAATTGGTAGGAAGTTCTAACACGCATATCCCTATCTACACAACACCAGTGGTTTACAAACACAGTCTGTGTTTTCACCACTGTTCAACTTCCACACCCCATCATCCTAAAACAGTATTATTACATAGTAAAAATATATGTATCATTAGTAATAAAACACTGCTCATTCCTATGTATTTGCAAAGTCTGACTTTCAGATTCTTGGACTGAATCTGTAGGACTGGTATTTTACCAAAATTAACCAAAGAAATCTGATAGGATGCTCAGTGAAGGACAACAAATACAGACCACTCCTCACATGTCATTTTTATGTACCCGTGTGTCAAAACAGAACTACAACAGTAATTACTGTGGAATCTAGCACAATCTAGAACCATAAAAACAAAAAAGGCATATAAAACTATGTTTGGGCCAGTTTAACAGACCTGATAGAGACTAATGAAAATCACTGCAGATTAAAGTTGCCGCTTCTGGCAAATGCACACCTGGTGTTATTTATACACTTGAAACTGCATCAGACTTACTGATTTAATCTTGAGAGGTACAAAGTAACCCATTCTGAAAATAACTTGTGTTTACGCAGATCCTGGAGAGCCCAGAACTCCTAAAGAGAAACAAACAGTTAATGGCAGGTAATGAGAATTTTGTTCTTGTTAAGCAAAAACCAAAGTAAGCAAATGAATATTAAAAGGATATAAGGGAAACACATGATGCCCCTTCAAGGAATTTTCTCCCAGAAAATTCTACCAATGCATTTTCCTCTGTACTTAAATAATTTCTTTGTGCTAGCAAAATACATCCCTACAAATCCAGCTCTGTTATGGCAAATTCTACCTAAACACCTCCAGGATGTCACCCCTATTTTTCCTTGGCTTATTGTCTGACCTATTTTATTTTTAGGCTACGTAACTACAGGTTTTACTTATGAGTTTTGTATGTGGATCAGATCTATTTGTAGAGAGTTTTGGGGTTTTTTTTTTTCAGCATTGTGGAATAAGGAAAATATCTTGATAAAGAAAGATAAGGTGTGGAGAAAAAGGGAGACAAGGCTAGAGGGATAAGAGAAGACTGAGGAGACAGAGACAGTAACAGAGTATGAAGAGAGAGGAGACAGAACTTAGAAAAGGCAAACAGATAGAAACCAGAGATTGGGGTTACTGCCTCCAGCATTGGACAAAAACCACCAGCTAGGCTTCCCTGGCTATGCTGTGCTAACAGCTGCTTCATATTGCTTGGTTGAGAGAAAGCAGACAAAGCTCACAGACAAAAAATGAACTTCAGAGAAAGAACAGATTAGGAAGAAATGCACATAGATAAAAGGAGTTAAACAGCAGATATACAAGAAAAAAATGGGCAAAAGTTAAGTAAGGGAAATTAAAAGCAAGAACAAAACAAAGTTTTGATCACATCTGTGGTTTTTTAAAGGAATGGTAGTAAAAAAATAATGAAAACCACATTTAAGTATAAAAATTTGTTAAAATTACAGAAGTGACTAAGAGCTGAGAGTCAGGCAGGTGGATAACAGGTGAGTGTGGGAGTCAAACCTTTGTTCAAAGATGTGCAGAGTCAGGCTGCTTTAGGAAGAATTTCAGAATATTTCCAGTTAATACTAAATGTAAGGTACTAACTCCTGCAGTGTTCTCAGAAGGTTCTGGTATGTTTAGGTCAATTTTGGTGTGCAGCTGAAAAAACCATAAGTGATCTACAAGTCAATATGAGAACTTACTTTGCTGTTGATAAAGTATTAGTGTGTGAATAAACAGCAGGTGAAATTACTTGAATAAAAAAGAGAAATCTTTAAAAAAAAAAAAACTTTTTACCAGCATAAAATTGTACCTGCTTTACCACATCAGTTTTGGGACTCACAACTTTTGGGCTCAATCGTTTCATTGTGTGAAAAGAAAGGTCAGCCACTACCAAGTGAAGGCTGCGAACAACCCTTGGTGTAGTAGCAGGGTCACAATTACACCATGATGGTTAGGTCCTCAGCCTGCACCTTCAAAGAGGTGGGAGATGGCATTGCCATAAATTCCACTACTGCAGTAGTCTGGGAGTGGCTCATTCTTCCTGTTGCACGTAGGCCACTAAGAAATGGAAAAATCCCTCATATTCTGTCAAAAATACCTTCTCTTAAAAACACGCCCATCCTCTTATCACCCTCCCTGTACAAATGATTAATTCCACAGCTACAGATCTTGGTATTTTTACTGCTTACCACTAGAAAATCTCAATTTTAACTATTCATGGCTTCAAGCTTACAGAGAAGGTCAAGCTAGGCCTTTTACTTAATGGAAGAAAACACAGGAAAAGAGAATTTGGTCAAGATCACTTAATTATCTAGGACAAAACTGGAAAAAGAAGAAGTAACTCCTCATTTTCATTCTATGCTTTATGCACAGTCATTCTGGTCCCTAAAAAAACCTCGTAAGTCCACCTGCTCTCATTTTAAATTAGATTCAAA
>NW_010112769.1:0-15461 GCF_000699245.1 Pterocles gutturalis | reverse complement strand
AGAATTCAGAAGGTAGGGAAAGGCAATGAAGTTTCCCAGGCAAAGTGAACAGTATTCCTCACATGGAAATGGCATTGTATTAAAGGGGGAAAAAAAATTGCTTTTGGCTTGTGCGAAAAGGCTTCCTTTTTACTTTCCAGATGAGGTACTTAACTGATCTATTTTCAGAAATTCCTCTCTACGTTTTTATCCAAATAATACCTGCCTAGCATCTCACTCCATTCAAACATTTCAGCTGTATTTCCACTTACATAGATTTCACTATATCCATGCAAGAAGTTTATCTTTTATTTTAGTACTCTCATCTCTTTTATTGTTATACTTGATCCTGAAGAATAAGTTTAGGCTGAGTTAGCAGCAACGCAGGATGGGATAGAGGGCAAAGAACACTGACAAAATGTATTCCTATGCTTTAAGCTACATTTAGGAACAATCTTGTGCCCAAGGAAAGGTAGAGGTCGCCATGGACTGAGGTTCCAAGAAGAATTTATGATGAGATGGGATCTCACTTGTCACTATATACTGAGACAACCTGATGGAATGGAGAGTAGAGGTTCAGGCCACTTGGTAAACCCATCTTAGGAAGAGTTTGATTCACTTGAGGTTGAAATTTTCCTTATGACCCCTGTCCAACTTCACTGTTGTCTTACAAAACACTATCAGAAGTTATTCTTAAGCAAAACAAAACAAAACAAAACAAAATAAAAAAAAAAGAAGGTGGGGCAGGGAAAGGAAGGTTCTTCCTAGAAAACCCATTTTACATCTGAAGAAAATCACATTCCCACCTGTGCAGGAATATTTATGACTACTCATACTTGGACCTGTACCAGAGGCTGAAAATTTTACTTCAGCACTCTTCATTAATGTATCTTTCATTAGCACTTTTTGTTCATGTATCCTTCATTACCAGACACAGGCTTAACACGGGGTGATAGCATGACACAGATACATCAGTCTTCCTGTCCCTTAATAACGCTACACTGACAGGTTTCCCAGGCAAAATATGGCTTGACACATCCTCTATTATACCAGGGTTTTGTCCAACCTGATTTACTCATTTTATATTGAGTACTCTTAAAATCAGGTTCTTGTATTAGTTAATACCTCAGGAATACAGAGCTCCTTTAACTGGTCTTCAGTAATTTCACTGAGCTGTCGAAATGTCATTGTAAAATCAGCCTTTGTATCTTCCATAAGCTAGTGATAAAAGATACTCCTATCAGTGTTTTTAAAGTATGGCATATCAGTTCAGATGTTTGCCAACAAAATTAGCAAACTTACTTTTAGGAGGAAAGCAATCAAGTAGTTATCATCCTCATTCTCTCCAAGAAGACCTAATTTTGCTTTGAATAGTTCTGTGAAACTGAAAATACTAACACAGTAAGGAAATTGTCACATAACATGATTTATAGTATTGTGACTACAAGATTTGAGTTCTGGAAGTACACACCGGATGTAATATTGCTCACCGTATCCCTCCAGAATCTGGGAAGCTCTGCAAAAACAAAACAAAAAAAAGTTAAATTCTATGCAACTATGGTACTACTGTGAGTACAACCTTACTGTACACTAAACAATTAAAACTTCTGTCTGATATCTCACAAATTGATATTATGAATCAACTGGAATCTGTAGTGGGAAAAAGACTGAAGGGAAACATTTTAACAGGCTTCAAATACATAAAGAGCTGCTGCAAAGGAAAAAATATCATGTCCTTCCTTTTCATATTGAGTAAGAAGCTGTGAGTTTAAACCACACAAAAGAAGATTCATATTAGGAATCTTTACAATAAGATTAAAATACTACCTCGTTACTTCAGGAGGATGTATGGTCTTCATAAGTTAGCGTCTTAAAGAACAAGCTTGATAAACTTATAACAGAAAACTACAGGCAAAGGTCTTACCTTAGGGAAAGGAAAATGGACCACACAACATCTAGGACTGCTTTCCAGTCATATTTTGCTATTATTTATGACCAAGTAAAGCCATTCTCCCCTCCCTCCACCTTCTTCTGGTCAATAATAACTTCAGAATCAATTTCCACTTTGAAAAAAAAGATTTTAAAAGCTAATCCCTTTCTTTCCTATGCATATGGTGATTAGAGGGTCTCCTATCTCACTAGTTCTTTTAAGCATTAAGATATTTTAAGGATTACTTACAGCTGCTTTTGCCTGGGATCCAATAAAGGTTTTAGAGCTTGTAACAGCTTGCTCAGATTAAACAGCCCAACATTTGCCTGGTTTCCTATTTTATACCTCCTTTCATCATCAGATGTGTTTGGAACAAAATCTGTTTCAAACAAAGCATTACTTTTGTGCAACAGCATAATAACAGTAATCAATCAAAATATTGAGGTGCATTCATTTTTATACTTACACTGCAAACTAATAAAAATCCTAAAGATATGAAATATTTAAAATCAGATCACAAGGATACTTATTTACAGTGAATTAACTCAAGATCTATTGAATCTAAGGAATACAGCCTTCACAGACAAATTCCCATATGTCACACATGACATTCTCCCACTTCAAGACACAAAATAAATTCAGGTGTTTAAACAGAAAATGACCATTCTTACACTAAAAACAATGTCTTAGTCAATGCTTTTACTACAAATGGTGCTACTATTTAGTACACAGACTAAGCAAACAACTGTAAAACCAGATTTGGGATTTATAAATATTTTTTGAAAAGTAACATGTGTAAACACTTATTTAATAAATAGGCCACCTAAGCAAGATTTGTTTCAGTTGTAAAAGCAAGCTTTATGTATTCACATAAAAGTTAGAACTTACATGTTCCAGTATGCAAATCCATTATTTGGAAGATAGTAAATATCTACTGTGCAAGTTACAGGTATCCAGAAGTAAAATGTATGCGTATCTACAGCACCAGTCTGAATGGATGCAGCATGAACCCCTTCCTCAGATCAATGCACACAGCATTGCCTGAGTCCTCAGGGGACATTAACAACAAATGGAGCATTAAGGATGACACATCTGTGAGATCTGGTGATTGGTTCAAATCAGAATTTTAACTCTAAAGCATTTCACTTGGTCTAGGGTGTACTGGCTCTGACTGGGATGGAGTTAATTTTCTTCATAACAGCCTGCACAGTGCTGTGTTTTAGACCTGTGGCTAAAACAGTGTTGGTAACATACCAATGTTTTAGCTATTGCTGAGCCGTGCTTGCACAGCATCAAGGCCTTCTCTGTTCTCACTCTGCAACCCCAGCAGCTTAGGCTCGGGGTGGGCAAGAGGCTGAGACAGCTGACCCCAACTGACCAAAGGGATATTCCAAACATCAAAGGATATTCACAACATCATGCTCAGCAATAAAAACTGGGGATAGTTTTCCAAGGCAGTTGTTGCTTGGGGACTGACTGGGCATCACTCTGCTGGTGGGAGGCACTGAGTGATTGCCTTTGCATCACTTGTTGTCCTTCCCCCCACCCCCCCGGCGTTTTTTTTTCCTTTCACCTATATCTTGAACCATGAGCTTTTTTTCATCTTTGCTCTTCTAATTCTCTCCCCAACCCGCAACAGCAGGGAGTGAACGAGTAGCTGGTGGGTCCTTGATTGCTGGCTGGGCTCAACCCACCAGAGAAAGATCTAAAACCAGAAAAGCCCTCTGTTTTCAATACAACATTTATTCACATGAGATTTCCTTAATTTGAGGCTGCAGTCTCATGAAAACAGCAAGATAACCACTGGCTGGTTCTGAAGCTTACTCAGATGCAGCCTCCAAACAATAATCTAATAATATGCATTTATGTACATACTGGACCTGTATCTATCAATCTCAGACTGACTGAGGTCATACTTTCAAAGAAAGTTTGCCATGACTGGGTAAGTTTGATTTGTTTTCTTCCAACATATAATTAGCTGCTGTTACTATAAAGCTAGAGCATGATGCATGCAAAGTTACTGTATATGACTTTTGCTTTTGGCTGCTTAGAGCAATACACAACTTTTATTTTTCTAGATGCTATTCAATTGACAAAGTTCAAATGGAAATATTCTGATGACAATGGGTTTAATAGTAATACTTCATTAACAAGACTTTTAGCACTTGAAATGCAGCCTGTATAGTAGATCATAAAACTGGCCCCCGATATATTTTTTTCCCCTAAAACTCTTCAAACAATACACATACTTGGGATTTTTCTGCTAATAATGTTAGGAGTTTTAATGCACACAGAAACTACATAAAATAATATAGAGAATTAATTTTAAGTAAAAAACTATATTTAAAAACAGGTGCTACACTCACTTGGGTCATAGGAGTCCATAAATCCAAATGGACCATAATCTATTGTTAGGGATAATAAACTGAAGTTATCTGTATTGCACACACCTACAATTAAACAAGGAGAAACAAAAGTTAAAATTCCATCTGAACACTGTAGTGTCTAGAAAATTTGCTGTGAAATAGATCAACTGAATCTACAGAACTTTGGAGCAGTTACCTTTCAGAAATCAGACTCTGGAAAATAAAATTGTCTCTCTTATTCTTGACCTGGCATGCATTTTAAGTATGAAAATAAGAAGCCGTTGCTACATTATCTTGCGTCTGGCTTCTATACCTAGGTGGCACTGTTTCCTTTTCCTTTCAGTGCTACATGGTATCGAAACAGCATCCTACAAATTGGTTATTAGCTGCTTCTTTGCAAGTTGACTGGGTGCTGTATTAGCAAGACAATGCTATTTTATTTTTCACAATATAAATCTGAAACAAAGGTGGACAGCACTCTATCCTATATACTATAAAAGGTCAGGTTTTTATGTAGATGTATCAAATTCAGAGCAATTAAACTTATATATGACATCAATACACAGTCTTTGTACATCAGACTATCATAACAATTCTGGTAATTCTTGCTCCCATGTTCTTGTTTCTGTCCGATACAGTCATGCTTTGAAAGATCAGAAAGTGCTCCTAACTCTGCTAGGACAAAACTTGTACAGTAACGCACAACAGATACTGCTGTAGGCGAAGACATTGGAAGAACTGAAGAACAAAGTGACAAATAAAAGCCATCTTTAAGTATATGGCTCTAAAGAGTCACTCCTGTAAAAGCTAATGCCAACTACTGCAGCTTACCATGTGCAAACCCCACAGACATCCACAGTGCTATCAGATTGGCAGTCTCTGATACGACAGTAGAAAAAAATTCCTAAAATCAAATACATCTTTTACTTCAAGTCCTCTGAATCAAAAATATGGAATACAATAAATAACATAAACATTTGATTCACTTTATAAATATGTCATATATTCTATTTTTCAATGAGTATCTCTGTCAAGACTTTTCATTCACATTCTAAATGATGTGACTGCACAACAACCTTATCCAGCAAGGACTACAGTTAAGTAAGTACATATAGATGCCCTAAAAGAAATTACAAAGTCAAAAAAAGAATCAAAGACACTATATATACTAGTGTACATACTTGTATATACTATATATACTATATTTATATTAGAAAAAGCACAATTCATTACTTCATGACCACTGCTCACTTAAAATCTGAGCAGTAAGAGAAAAAAAATAGGAAAAAATGGAAGCTTCTCAATAAAAATTTCCATAATGAAAAGTGGTGAAGGATGTTCATATTTGACTTTGAGAAAAAAAACTTCAAGAAGCCATTTTTTACTGAAGATAATTAACAAATGTCACGAATAAAATCTGGAAGCTTGCTTCAAATTTCAAAACCTTTTAAAACTTGAAACTCTGAAAAGCTTTGTACAATTTTTGTTTATGTGCTTGTGGAAAATAAAAATAACTTACCAGATATCTATTTGAATCATTCATGGCTATTGATGGAAAATGTTCCTGGATGACAAAGTCTAGCAATCTTCTGTAATATGAGAGGCAGAATTTTTTAAAGAAAACTTTTAGAACTGATCATTCAAAATTCTTGTTTTCAAACAGCTAAATGCTTATCTACAGCTTGCTGCAAACAGGTATTGGAAAACTCAATCTGTTTATTCCAGTGAGTCTTCGGTTAAGCATTTCCAAATGCTTAGACAGAAAACCCAAGGTTCCAGCCATAAGTATGACTGGAGACTGCCACATAGAGTTAAAGTTATTCCCACATGTTAAACTTCCAAAGCACACTAGGATCTGGTTCTGCATGCTGTAATATAATTTTTTTAGGAAAAAAAGTTTGTTTATCCAAAAAAAGGGTATATGATTACAAGGAATAATTCCACATCAGAATTCTCACAAAGACAATCTTACGGCTGAATTCTTATGCAGTAGGGTATTTGCCATAGTAACTGGCCATTCCCAAAACAGTGTTGCATAGCCCTACAAGACAGGCTCAGGAAATTGGGATACATGCATTAGAAATTGCAAAGCTTGACAGATGGGTATCTTTGCAGATCTAAAGCTTTAAAGTAGAGTGGCTGGCATTGAGTACATTTAGGAGGTCCCTGTAGGTCAGAGCCAGCCAGGGCCAGGGGCACAGGCAGCTGTAAGCACCATGGGGTAGGCAGCCTGGGCAAGGGATGGACCTGGGCAGCGGCTGTGCAGCTGCACACACAAACATCAAGATTTTACCTTCTAATCAGGTTTTTGGAGCAAATCACTGAACTCTCCTCAAACTGTGATGATTTTATCAGTGTACCTAGCAACCTGTCCTTCAGAGGGGTGTCCAACCTGTTGCCTCTGAATTTTAGGTGGTTGCTCCAGGACATCCTCTTTCAGGAGGCCCTTCTCTGATGAGGAAGCACAGACAGTCACACTAGCCATGGCCTGCTCTTGGCCACTCTTTCTGAGGCCCCCTCCTAAAACAGGCAGGAAGGAGTCATCTCTTCTGCATGAGTACAAGTGATCTCTACACACTTCTTAAATTCAGTGGGTCACAAATACTTTAACCAAAAAAACCCAAAACAGTTTCATCTTAAAATCAGTTCGTTAATTCAGTCTTATATTTTTACAACAAAAATCTGCTGTGACATTTCAAAAAAAGGGAAAGACAGTGTAGAGTCCCATGGCAAGTTAATTTGAATTATCAGTTACCACAATATACAACTGCTGCTAGGAGCTCTTGCTCATTTTTAAGCACCCCAGAACAATTTCTATTGCAAGTGATTACCAACCACTACATTGCTCCTGAGGAGAAATTACCAACTTTTAAATATTTACAGTAGATCTAAGAATTCGTCATGCTAATTGCTTGAAATAGACATACAAATTAATATTACTAAGAGGCTTAAAAATGTGCAATAATTTCTTACCTAGTAAATTTCTCTGGTTCTGCATATTCCTGGAGAGTATACTTTATCCCACATACTTATGCTAGCGATTTATTTCCTATTTCTGCTAATTTAGCTTCACAGACAACTATGAGAAATGCACAAGCGTATACTCTAAATTCATAAATCTTTCCAAAACAAACAACTCCTCCTGAGAGCTTAGTTACCAGATCTATTTTAGCTATAAAACCTTTTTCATTTTCTAAGATCCAAGCCTTCAAAAACATCTAGGGGGTTTTACACATACGAGGTAAGATCTTTTGCAAGCTTGTAGAAAAATAGCAGGTTATCTTTCTAAATTATGTAGTCTTCCTTTCAAAATAATTTATGTCTAAATTCCAGCTGTACATATGCATTCTAATATATATTTGGTTGTTAAGACAACTAATACAGTTACTATGAAGATTAAATTCAAACCTTTGTAAGTCCAGTTCCTCAGAATGAGCTAAGATTTCTATGGATCCTATACGAAACCAAGATTTGGCAACACGTAGCACTATTGCACCTTAAATAAAGACACAAGTGTTTACATGTAAATAGAGTATCAGCAACATAAAATAATCCCACAGTAAAAGCTGTGATGTGTTGTTTCTGTAGGTACAGAATTTATATATGCATAGTTAAACTGGTATTTTGATCAGTATGCTTCATGTACAACAGATGAATATGTATAATATCACTTTACCACAGATACATTTTAATGATAAAGCTTAATTTGCTTAACTTAGATACACCATACCAGCAAACAAAGACAAAATTCCAGTACTGCTTTAATACTAGAATTACTCCAAAGATGCTAGCAACAAAGGAAGAACCAACATAAATAATTTCTGATTTTTCCCCATGGTGTGCCATCCCATTCTTTCTCAGAGCAGGTGTAGCCACAGTAGTATTCCCACCATCCTAGTATTGCTAGCAGAAAAATGGAAAATTTCCATACTTTTCAGTACCATTTTTGTTATTGCATGTGAAAATAAAAATCATACCCCTACAACACATACGCCACAATCACAGCAGACTTTTTCATAGGGCTTCACTGCTTTAACTAAGATATGTTTGAGACTGATTTTCTCAGGAAAAGTTTTACATCTTAATAAATGAAATTTAGCCTATTTATTACTTTTTATTATACATACATGACATATCAAAATTAGTTTTTGCAATGGAGAATTAAGTTACAGTGCTGCAACATATTATTTTGAAATGTGTTCATTACCTCTCTCTTTCTTAATATTTCCATTGTAAAACTGGTCTCTCCACACATCATCATCACTCACAACTAAGCTGTACCAAACAAGAAATGAGCATTAAAAAGTTATCTCAAGAAAAATAATTTACATTTCAGATCAAGTCATATTTTAGATAACTTTATGTGTTTCATAAAAATAAAGATCTTTTTGCTGGCATAGCTTTGTATTTACAAATGATGTAGACGAACAGTAAGCCGAGGCTTACCAAGCTTCATTAGCAAGATGCATTTATTTTTTATTTATACAAAGTTGTCTAATTTCCATTACTTACACTGTTCTTAGGGAGGGGGTTGCATTCAAAAAAATTACTGCATTAATTTAGAATCTCAGTGACAGATTAGTGTGATGAGAACATAAATAAGTCACAGATTTCCTGAGGACAACAGTGAAATTAGAGGGACAGAGAAATTAGAAACCAAATTGTTGCATCAGATGGAGGCTGCCCTTTATGTGAGCCAAAACTCTGGCCTCAGGAACTCCAGAGATAGATCTGGGACCCTTACCAATCAGGAACACTTCAAATAGTATCAACACACAAAAAAGGCACAATTTTGATGATACAGTATAATTTTCCCTTTTTTCTTCACTGCTACTTGTGCTTGGATTTTTGAAAACAATATCTTTGCTTCATTTGCCTTAAAATTCTGCATGTCCTATAAATGTTCAGGTTCATCCAAATACTGAGATTTGTGAGTGCTTAGAACAACTTTGCTTGCTCTCAAATATTTCACAACTTACATTCGTCTTACAAAATAAAACACGTAATTCCACTGTATTTTCTGTTATATCAGGAAAAATAAAATGGAATCAATCCTCACAAACTATGCAAGGGCATCACATTCCCCTAAGCTTAATGTGTAGGAAGTTTTCTGTCCAAAGCAATCCAGCAAAGTAATGCTTGGTGCTATCTTCTAAAAGAGGTGTTGTCCCCTCAATAGGCACAGAATACTTCTTGTTTGAGAGTCTAGAAGCAGGAAAATTTATCTCATTTTGTATAATTCTTCATCTGTGCTTGCTCATAACTGGAAAACATTCTTCTATTCAAAATAGTTGGGTGGCATGCTATTTGGAATTTAATGCAGCTACTTATAGCTGGTAGCTATTAGGTAGCTGAAGACTGCACAGAAGACAGTACCAAACTTTCCTTTGAGGTACACAGAAAAGAACAAGAGGCAAACCTAGGATTCCATTCATAAAAAATGACCAAAGACAATCACAGAGTTAAAACAACTCTCAGGTGTTAACTTTTGAGAGTACACTAGATTCTGGTTTTACATACTTCAGCATCAAAATTTGAGAAAGAATTTATTGGACCAAAAATGTGGGGTACTCATCCAAACAGAAATATGTACCAAAAAATCATGACAAGGAATGGTTTGTCTGACTTCTTACACAGTGCAGTTGCCTGCAACAGTAACTGTCTTTGAAACTATAGTAGTAGTAGTAGTAGTAGTATTTTTGAAGGTACCTAGTAGCTATCTGAACTGAATGTTCTCTGCGAACTGCAAAGAACAGCCAGCGAATTGTTCCAGAAGGACGGAAAGAGTATCTAGAAATTAATCCGCTCTCATTACTGAAGCTGTACTGATACAAGCAACATTAGGAATTTTTTTTCAAAAAAAGACTTTTGGAAACAATCATATATGATTGGTAAGTCTGTAGGATTAAGTACAAAAAGTGCTAACATAAATGAGACGGAAGAAGAAAATCTTAATTCTTCAAGAAAACCAAACACTTTCAAAAACAAGGAATGAGCCCCAGACACTAACAAAATAGCGTGTGCATCAGAGCACTAGGGGACAGCAGTCAGAATAATAATGCTACTAAATGTCACTGTTTTGAACAGACCTCTGACAGGAGGTTTGTTTATTTTTGACTATGTGACTCTTAGCAGGCTCTCTGCAAAATTCCTGCAGAATACCAGCACTTCTGTTATTACTGACAAAAAAAATCCACGGAGGCATCAACATTTGGTTCGTCACTAACACAAGTTAACGGAGGCACAACACTTAACAGCTGGCCAGACAACTGAGCAGCCGCATAAAGATACCTAAGTTCGCACTCTAAAAACAGTTTTCAAATGGTCCCTGCAGTTGGCAAGTACCATTACTTGAGAGCAGGCAGCAGGTGACTGGACATACACTCAACCACAGGAAATGAAGCACTGAAATTGCTCTTACACCAGAGAAGCTGGAACAGCACTCGCAGACGGACCGGCAGATTATATCCCTCCCTAGCCCTGGCTCTAGCTTAAGGGCTGCATTTTACACTCTCACGTGCTTTGCTTGCTGTTTTGCACAAACATCAAACCCTATGCAAGCAAGGGCTGCTCTGAAACCTATGCATATTGGCTCAGTTTTTTTGACCTAATGCATAACACTGCTAACTGGTAGTCCCAGTATGTGACTAAAATGGTGCTGTATGAAGAAGTGTTCTTTATCTGGCAGTACAGTCATAAACTGTAGCACTCCATTGGGAACACAGCACTTAAAATTAATAGAGCAAACCAACCTGCTGGGTGTTCTGGGGTAAGCTGTAAGTCTTTTCCCCACACTTCTGCCAAGACTTGACAAGACCATGAGTGTATCCCACCAGCCTCAGTACAACAGCTCCCCATTGGGAAGAATATGGATATCAGATGGGTTTTTTCCAAATGAAGTCTTGCAAACAGTCTGTAGAGCTTGTACAGCAGTTAAGAGAGCCAGGCATTTAACCAATTTGCCAGCAGAGAACTAAAGCACACTGTGTACTCAGTAGAATTTGTGCACAGTTAAGGAGTAATTTCATACTGTTTTTGCACTGAAGAATTTGTTGAGACGACAACAAAGAAAGGCTATAACCTTGCCAGATGTTTTCATGCTGATATTCAGACAGATTTAAAGTTTTGCATTAACAGCCAACAGCAAAGGGTCTCAAGGTGAAGATGTCATTTACAAACACTGCACTTCAACAGAGCAAATGTGTTAAAATTAATGCGACAGAGGTTTGCAGACACTTTGCAAATACAGACACCTAGCCACCTGGCAGCTAAGTACAGGCCTTTTCTTCAGAACATTTCCTTTCTTTAAAGCCTGAAATGCTGGAGTACAGACATGAGACCACTTGGAACACAAAATGAACTTGACATTTTTAACACAATCATTTTTCAATTCAGTTTACTTAATTCTGAGAAAATCATCCAAATGAATGAATGTATTAGTCTTCTTTGGTTCAAACATAATTAGTTTTAAATTAGTTTTTTACAAAATCTCCCTCTGCTCAAGGGGTGTTTGCACAAATAAGGAATTGAAAGCAATTACCTACATCCAGTACTACGTCTGACATTAACATCTATTAATCTGACTGACAATTTTTCCTACCAATCTTAAAAATTGCAACTAGGTGACTTTGACAATACAGAAATGGATGCTTTCAACATTTTTCTACTTGGCCTGATTCTAGAAAAATCCATCCAAATGCTTTAGTGTAACAAAAGACTCACTTATAACCGTGTACAATGTATTAATAGACACATTGATTATCCACATATGCTAAAGACATTATTATTTTCAGGGCAGGAATCTTGCTGGTTTTACAAGTCTTTTGGTGAGCAACAAGGGAGAGAACAATTTTATTTTTTTTAAAGAGAAGAACTCTTGATTGCAGTACCATGAAAGTTGGAGAGAGGAGTCAGTGTCAGATATAATCACTCAACCTAACTTCCACTTTTTACTTTCTTTACAAAATGAACCGGATTTCAAATTAAGGTAATTCAGTTAAGACAGTCTTACAAGTGAACAACAGCTGTTCACAGCAAGGCACAGACAGTTCACAATATTGTACTTAAACAAAGTAGTACTTTAAAGCATACCAAAGACAAAAATGAACGGATTAATTGCTGGAGCTCATTATTACTGGAAACTTTTATCCAAAAATCTATGAAACTGGAGGGATATATTTTGTTCTGACTGCACAGAAAGATCTGTCCTCTTAGAAACTAACTGTCCCACTTTATTGATGCTCAGTGAAACTCAGTCACAAAATTACCTGTAAATGAGGATGCTGTAAAAAAGAAAAGGAAAATACCTAGCAACTCTGCTTGTAGGAATTCCAAGATAGTGCATGGCCTCACTACACAAAAATTCTCGCACAGAAGAGCGAAGTACAGCTCTTCCATCACCATTCCTATGGAGATCAGAGAAATAAGGAATAGGTCACAAAATCAAAGCAAATTTTCAAAAGAAAACATTCAGTTTTGGTGTACATAGATTATCTGCAACTGACCTGGAGTATGGGGTCTTTCCTGACCCCTTTAACTGCAGTTCCCACCTCTCACCATACCTGCAAAAATACTATTAGCATTTCTAACAGTACACCTTAGGTTATGCATGAATCAGCTAAATAGAATACAGAGTTGAAATCACTCACTTAAAAAAAGTCACACCTGTTTGTATATACTCCGATCAAGTGGGCTCTTCCATCACCCAGCTGACCTGCCCAGTTACCAAACTGACAAAATGAAAATAAAGTTATTTTTTTCTATCATTTATAGCAGTTATACTTGAAACAGTACAAATTACATGTAGGTTTTCTGTGATCTACACAATATAATGACACATTTGCTTAGGTAGTCATTAAGATATTGATCCCTACAGCTGTATTCCACACACACCAATAATGAATCAGAAAACCACAGAAAAAGAAGAACACTAGTAATCTCAATTTTCTTTCTCTACCTTACAGCTATGATGTACAGCTACAGCCCTGTCTCTTGTATAATGAGCCTTTAAACTGACACAGATAGTAATTATTTTTTATTGGAAATTACAAATCAAATTCTACCATTCTTTCCCATGAATAATTTTACCCATTTAAATGAAACTTAACTCTTGGAAATCATGGTATTGCAGTGGGGCTCTGTCCTTCTTCACTCCTCTGAGCTGATAATACCTGTCATGAATCAGAGCTTGTCACGCTGCAGGGGTGCTAGCAAACTCCGCAGCTAATGGATGTTAAAAAGATAATTTGCTTCTGGCATAAACAGAAGCAGAGAAATAGTTCTCTTTCATCTGTAGCCTCTTATGAAGAACAAATAGGCAATCAAAATGTTCATAAGTGTTCATATACTTACAGGCATTTGCTCATATACTTAAAGGTATTATCAAGGAATAATTCACATGAAAAGACCTACATAATTCCACCTGGAAGAACGAGCGCCATAGTTACCTGATGACCTCCATACCTATGGGCCAATGGAACAGACCCAACTATCACTTTCCCACCACTGACAAACTGAAGAAAATCAGATGTTCCTTTGACAGATATATCAAGATCCAAAATATTTTCAAGAACTTCCTGGATAAAAAAATAATACAGATGGTACTTTAATACGATCCAAATTTTCAGTGGCAATGAATGTATTTTCTCTACAGATTTTGTTATTAAAAGACATCTCACAATATGTTTTAAATGTTCTGTTTGTTTAAAGTATATATTGGTAAGATGCTTTCACAATAAATAGCATATGAATATTAAAACATAATTTAGCACATGTATGAAAAATTTCTACTAATTAGAGAGGAACAAAAAAAGTAATAGCCAACCTTTGAAACAGCTACGAGATGAACTCTAGATTTAAAAGGTGTAGGATAGACAATTGAAAAAACGCAGTTTCTCACATTACGGAGATAATTTTCCTGGATTACATCAACTGGAAAAGCATCTGCAAACATGAAATAGACAAGAAAGCTTTTTCTATAAAACAATCATATTATTCTTAACACCTTTCCTCTTAAAACTAAACAAAATACTTCAGAAAAAATTAAAACCTGACTCTTTATCACAACGTAATTTAAGCCTGTATGAAAAGCAAGCCCATATAAATTCAGGATTTTATTCTGTTTGGGCTTTCTGAAAAGGATTGAATTCCACAGTTAAAAGAAACTGGTAGAGGTAGGGCATGCTAGTTTTAAGATCTAAAACATAAATATTTAAGTGTAGATTCAATTAACTGTGATTTGAACAGTCTCAGGGCAGTTTTATATTGCACTCAATCATATGCAACCCTGAAAGATATTTGCACGAGACAGAAAAGTTCAGCCACCCCCATAGCTGAATGTCATGCAACCAATTAAGTCACTGTGCACCCGTAACTGTGGTCTACAGTCCATATGCAGTGATGATCACCAAGTAACCTAAGAAACCAGCTCAAAGTCTTCTCTGAGTAATGTAAACAGTGAATGAAAGGGTCAGAAGATGCAGTTCTTGCTGAAGCATATGTACTCAAAAGATGTGCTTCATTCTTCCTCCAGACCTGCTCCACACCCTGACTCATGGTAACAGAGGACAAGTCTTGTTTTAAAAAACTGGACTGTGTGTTCTAACATCTTTATGGATTTTTGCTTGCAACAATCTCACGATTCCATGTTAATTATAAAATCCCAGTACCTCCTAGTCACTGTTTTGTAAAACTTTTAAAGTTAGTTAGTATCTCTGGAGACTTGCTGTTAGTAATGGTTCTCAGTACCTCTAATGACAAATCCTGTCATAGCCAGCTGCCACATTATTTATCACTTATTATTATTTCTTAATGCTCGCAATTGCATCACTTGAATAAATTATCTCTGTAATATTACATAAATTATCTTTATTATTACAGGCAATTCTGTATGCCCGAGAGCTACACCGCTTTGTGTACTCCAGGTGTCACGTTATCAATTTTGCATTAACACATAATTGGGACTCGCACCTCTCTCCATTATGACAAATCGCTAATATAAAAATTTTTTTACAAGCGCTCCCTACGGCCAATCTAGTTTTAATTCTAAAGTAGTAGGTATTTGACTGTGTATATAACGTCTTCCCCTAGTTACTGCTTTACCAGCTGCTACAACCGACCACGCAGAAGCACCAGGGCAGGGCAGGGGTACCGAGGAGGCTGGCGGAGGAGAGGGGCCATGCGCAGAG
>NW_010112768.1:20667-30342 GCF_000699245.1 Pterocles gutturalis | reverse complement strand
CACCCCGGGCCGCGGAGCAAGCGCCCAGGCTGCGCAGTAAGGGCGTGATGGGCAGCAGCCGGGGAGCGGGACGGGGGTGGTTCCCTCCGGCAGTTCCTGCTGCAGCATTTACCTGGGTGTACGTGGGTAGGACATCTGTAATGCTTTAGGTAAGGGTACATTAAATCTGTAATGTAAAACATCTGTCTCTGTAGGAAGTGGTTTGTGTGTGTCTTAAGGCAATCAGTAGCAGTTGGTCGTGCACCTCCTACAGTGGCTGGATTTTAAGAATTTGTCAGGAAAAAAAAATACAGTTTGGGGGGTCTCATCCTGTTCAACTGAAGATGGCATTGACACAGAGACTCCTGTCATCAACCGGGCAGTGAGGGATCATCCTGCTCAGGAGGTTCAGTTCCCCTGTAACCATACCCTCTGCAAAAGATCCCCATAAATTAGGATTTTTTTTAAAGAAAACACTCTTGTCTGTGAATGTCTATGTGCCAATGCCCTGCTCCTGCTCAGTGTTTAGTCTGAAGAGCTGGTTTCGGGAGCCTCTTAGACGGAGGCTTTGATGATGAAAGAATGTAAGTGAAGAGCTATCAGCTTGGTCATTAGGAGCAGGGAGCCCTGCAGGCATAACAATAATCAAACAAGCCAGCTACCAAAAAAAAAAAAAATCCAAATAAAACAGTAATTTTCTTTTTCCTTTCTTATTGCATCTGTCAAAGACGTCAATCCAAAACCCTTTCAAATGAACAGACAGACTTTTAAAGTCCCTAATCTGATACAGATAATTTAGCTGCAATACATTGCAAGGCTAGCCACCCCCCTCCCACCACCGCTTTTACATCCTAGGTCCCAGTAGAGCCTGTGGAAAGAGGCAGGCACTGACTGCCAGGCCCCCATCCAGCTCACGCTACAGTAGAACCCTGAGACAGGGTCAATGCACCATGTGCTGGCAGTGCCTGTAACTCCCCTTGACTACCGAGGGACCTGGGGCTAAGGGAGATGTGTACTGCACAGACGTCTCAGCTTTGGTGAGCTAGTTTCCAGCAAATGTCAGTAGCTTTGCATCCAGGACCAGAGTCACTGGGAACATGAAAACTGCAGCACCGAGTGATGCGGTACAGTTACTGGGACCAACTCTGGGTCTTGGCCATTTGAAGACTTACTTAATGCTATCACATCACTAAACTATACTGAAGCAGATTTCTTGATGGTAAGCTGCGCAAGTAAATGAGGAGGGAGAGTGAATGTCAATATTAATACAAGGCAAGGAACAACTTAGCCAGCGCTACTCAAGCATGATAGTTGTGTCACATGTACACCAGGTCAGTGAGGCACCCTCACTGGAAGCAAAATACTGCCCAAATCTTAAACAAACAGGAGAGAAAAGCAGCTAAGTACTAAGCAGCTAAATACTATCTACATGTATGAGTCCAGAGATTCAGGGGGCTGTGTTAGAAGCAGGCTGTATCAGGAGGAAAATGGTGTAAATTTGAAATAGACTTTTTTCGATTTAGGTCTTACTTTGAGGGGAAAAAAAAAAAAAAAAAACACAACCACACACACACAAAAAAAGAGACCCTAAAAGAGACATGCAAGATATAGCTTAAGACCATTCAGCACATGCAGCTTGCTCTGATTAAGATTTGCTGGGAAACTAGGCAGGTTTGAAAGGAAAAACAGCCTCCTTTCTGTCGTGACCCAAGTGTAAACCCAGAGAGGTTTTTCATCTCTCCTTAAGCTATGAGAGTTGCTTTTTATGCCATAAATGTTTCCGCATTCTCTTAAAAATTAGATTAACAGCAAATAGCATGTCCCAAGAAAGCAAAATGGCCTTCTGAGATGCCCAAGGCCTTTCATGGCACCTCTGTGCAGGAACGTGAAATGATTCACGCTGATGAGTAAAACTCCGGCTCTGTAACCTTGCTAGAGCACTTTAGAGAGCTTAGTACTTCTCTATTGTGTTTTCATAACCCATTGTTACGTGGTCATGAGGAAGCAATGAGATTTCACCTTCTCAGTTAATGTTGAAGAGCTTCTGTGAGTAACTGCTGAGGTCTTAAGGTAGAGACAGGCAAGAAACGCCCAGCCCTGCAGCCCCTGCAAGGGTCTTGCATCTCCCCAGCTTATGCATGCAAAGGGAGCAGAGGATAACAACAACCCAGACAGGAAAAACTGTTAGGAAAGAGTATTCTGAAATCTTAAATGTCTTCCAATGGGTTTTTATTGATTATTACAGATAGCTGGTGTTGTTATTATTACTTTGGGTTCTTTATCCTTCGGACATGTCAGGCGAAGCATATAGCAGTGCTCTATTCTGTTATTCAGTGCGTATAAATGTCTTTATGTCTTCCTTTTTGAGTAACAAGCAAAAGAGTAGGAAGGGGTTGATTATTGACAATATATTTTGAAATAATTAAAATAAGCATGGCTAGTTTCAGCTCTACTTCAGAGAAAAAAGAAAATTCAGGTTGCCAAGCGGAAAGGGAACACCGATGTCAGAGGTTGGGTTTTTTATTAGTTTTATGCCCCCCCTCTACTAATAAAAGTTACAAGTTCTGAACAGATTATTCTACAGACTTTCAAGCTGAACATCAAGCTCCCTAAAACAAAGTGCATAAAAAATGTGTTATTGCCCCACAAATGACATATCTAGATGATTGTTATTCCCCTAGTGTCAATCGTTCTTATGTCTAACTTGACAAACTGCAGGTGCTTGAAATTGCTGCCACAGCTAGAATACTGATACACAATAAGCGTTCATGTCACATTTCTCCTGTCCTCTGATCACCTAAATTTACTTCCTAGAAAAGATGATGATAAGGAGTCTCTGTGCACAAAGAAATTAGAGCCTCCATATGCCTTGGCATCTGTACCATGGAAAAAGATAATACCAACAGGTGCAGAAGAGCAGAGTTCACAATATTGCTGGTTTCTCCTTTATTCCAAAGATGCAGCAAAGTAAAATAAAATGGATCTTCTTCCCACAGAACCCAAGTGCATATGGAGGTAACAGTGAGATAGACTTAACAGTTTTTAGCTGGTCTCTTCGTCCTAATATTATCAGACTGGAGTTCAGTTTGTGAAACACCCTTTGGTGCAGCAATTATTACAACTGGCAAACAAAGCAGCATGCTACATATGGTTATACTTTTCAAAATGAATTTAAATTTTTCATAGCCAGCTAACATGTCTGGAGTTTTTACTTCACTGCAGGCAAAAATAACTGCTACATGATTTGTTGACACTGGCCATAGTATATTCAAGATAATTAAACCAAAGAGGGGACACTAACGGAGCTAGTTAACTGTTTTGTATAGATCTATTTCCATATTCAACACTCAAAAGTTGTAGTTAGTTTTTGTTTGCCTTTAAAAAATTATTTTTATTTATTTAAAAAATTATTTCCTTCCTGTACTAAATGGTTTCACAGCTATATTCAGAAATTAATCATCACAACAGGACAAAAATATCTCCTCTTTTACAAAGCAATTAATGCAAAAATAGTACTCTTCTGAGACAGTCATGGCAAACAGCAAAGCATTCCAGGAGCCAGACAGTGGCCCCGTAGCTGTACTGATTTCAGGCATCATTAGTACTTATTCTTCTTTCCAGATAGCCGAAGGGATTTGGTTCTGTTCCTCTCAGAGTTTTGCTTTGATTTTAGCTGGGACAGGGTCAGACCTGATTGAGCTAATAAGCCTCAGTTTGGATTAGAAATTTCAGTGCTATTCTAATAACTTGCTCTGGTATGAATTAAAAACTGACCAAGCCTACCTACACTGAGCAAGCAAGGGTGAAAATGAAAACAGACATATTTAGAACTTTATTTTCTGGATTTGGGCACTCCATTAGCGCCCTACTGCTGTACACAGCTTTTTACCTGTCTCACATTGCAAATGAGCTTGCTTTTAAGTACATTCATTCTTCCTAGATGCAAACAATTGTGCAGTAGAAGGAATCACAGCGTCTTCAATGAGAACTGGTGTTTCAGTGCTGTCGATGCCACTGGTTCATGTTATAGTCCTGACAAATTAATTAACTTCTCTCTAAGGTTTAAAGCATTCTTACAAAACCAAGAGGCTGCAAGCACACACTATGGGATGTAGATTTGTGAAGCTGGGAGCTTTCAGCAGTGTTAAAGCTTACAAAAATCCAAATCCAAGCTAAAATGTATGGAATGTAAGCCTCGCTTCAGGGCTTTATCCAAAATGCACCCAGGCTAGTGAGAGTCCTTCCACTGACTTCACTCAGCTTTGGACCAAGCTCTTCAGAGATGTAAACCAGGCTTGAAATAGTTATCTTGTGAGAGAGATTTGGTCATAAACAGATGTTGCCCAAATCTGTGACTCTGGGGGAAGGCTGAGCTATGCAACCTCAAGGTCAGAAGGTCAAAATCACACAGAGAGACCACAACCATCATGCTGGCAAGTCAGCCCCATGCGCAGGGGCAGAGGAAAGGTGGGAAGGGAAGGACACCAGACCAGCCCTGATCCACAGCAGAAGAGGAGGTCTAAGAATAGCAGTGGTGCAGCTGGTGCATTTCTATTTTCTGCCACTGCTCCCTGGAGACCACAGTGTTTCCTCCACCCTCACCCATGGAAGTCACTCTTTTTGTGTTGGTGGGAATGTGATTACGAATAATTTTATTTAGGTATTCTTGGGAAGAAGATATTTCAAATGTAGCACAGAAACAGATTATTTCCTACTGCAATAAAAAGGAAGAGCAAGAAAATCTCCAAAGTGATTAAGCAATGTAAATGTTTAGCAACTGGAGACTGCTTTACACATTTAAGAGGAGGGAGTAAAGCCAGCCACAGACTAGTGGCTGACACAGAGACAAGAGATGGGATTTCTGTTCCCTGATTTACTGTCTGTTAAATCTTGTCTCAGGGTTAAGGTGTGCCTTGTCTGCTAAATAACATTTCTCCAGTAGGTTTCATTCAAAAAACTGTAATTATTTTGAGATTTTTAGGAAGCATATTATAGTAGCAACAGCAACCATCTTTGCTGATCGAAATGTTTTTAATTTGCCTAAGAGTACACCAGAGTACGTTTCTGTGAAAGGGGGACCCCAGGTGGCCTCTCTGTTCAGATTATCTTAAACAAACCACCCCTGATGAGTGATTACGTCTGTTGGCACTCGTGGAAGACAGTGCGTTCCTGGGCAGAAAGTTCACTGCACAGAAGAGTCATTAGCGAGCCCTTCTATGAATCCCTCCAAGTCTCCAGAAGGTCTGCAGCAAGAATGCATTTCTGAAGCAGCTGCCTAAAGATCTGAGAGAAACTTGGCTGGAAGAACAGCCACATGATCCTCCAGTCCCTCGAGTATTTTTGGCTTTTAAATGCTAAGACCAACGTGACATGACAGCCTTATACAATCAAGAACTCACCACTGACCAACAGAGCAGTCTGACATCATAATGGTTAAACAGAGGTGGGGAGGGAGACGTACACCCACATTTCCCTTTCTTTCTCTATTATCATTCAAAGTTTTTTTAGCCTCTAACAGCTCAGATGGAAGTGAAAACTTCCCACAGTGACTCCAGCTGTCATGCCAGGCAGCACGCTGGCTGCCAGAGAGTTGCCCTGAGCATGTGTGAGCACCAATGATGCTCACCTTGTGTCAAGGTGAGCATCAACGATGCTCACCTTGTGTCAAGGAAGACCCATGGGCGTAGCCAGCTCTGAGCTTTCAAAAAGTTTGGATGAGTTTTTTTCATCTCTAGCTCTAGCCCTCCATCATCATACTATCCCTTTAGAAATCACTATTAAAAAATAGCCCCTGAAAAAATATAATTTTCAGGCCACAGAGCTCAACAGAGGGCTGGAAGAAACTATCACTGTGTTGTGCAACAATTGGCTCCACTCTGCTTTTGGTCCTTCTCCGTATATTCTGGAGATAACACCTTATTCTCACCGGGGGACACAGGTACAAAGAAGGGGAAAGGAAACAAAACTATTGAGCCTGACACACTAATGACTCTTCTTCTTACCATAAAGCTGGAGCAAGATACATTTGCACTTATTCTAAATCATCTTCACGGTCAAAGCAATGTAAATGAATGCTGGGGTTGGTGGGAATAAGGACTATTATCTTCAAAGAGCTAATTTGACCTGTCTAAACTTTGCAGCAATTGCACTGGAATACAGAATTTTCTTTACCCCAATACCATTTGGAAAGCTCACCCTGGCAGTCATAAGAAAGTGGAAGACAATGACTAGATAATTTCATCCATCCCAAAGTCCGTAATCTAACCATGGATCACACTTTAGGACACATATTATTCAAAGATATGTATGAATTTCACATCAAAATGCAGACATTTATTTCTCTTGCTTCCTACAGGGATAATTGCTGGATTATGGAAAATAGTTGGATAAAATAGTCTTAATTTATCAAAGTTCACAGAAGTTACCTCACAGCAGAAATAGTTCTGAGTTAACAGAGCAACAAAAACCTCTAAATTATTAACTTTCTCTGACATCCAAGGAGTCTGTATTTTAAAGCTAAATATCAATTATTCAAAATTAAATCAAGTCTCTCTGGTGCTCAGAGTTGTAGCTCAACTAATTTATTGCTTAGTATTGTAGCTCAACTAATTTATTGCTTAGTAAAGCCCAAAAAGAGTTATGTTTATTCTATTCAACTTTTTTGAAAGTGTTCATCAAGTGTGTTGCGTTCAATATGTTAAACATTTTTTCTGATTTATGAGACTTTAAAGCAAGCTGTGGATAGAGGTAGAATAATCTGTTTACAAAAGAAAAAAAAAAAAAAGTTAGTTTCTCCTCTGTTTCATTAAAACCAAGAAGCTGGACCTCTGGGTTGGTTTCTAGAGCAGAGCATAAGTGACTAAACAAAACCAATTCACATGAAGAGGGAAAAAGGTGCCTATAAACTGTGAATGACTGACAAACGTATGTAGAGCAATTGTAAAAGAATGCATAACTTTGTTCCTTTCAAAATGCAAGGAAAAATAGCAACAGCTGCTTAGCCCAGGTATTGCTGGTACTGATGTGAGAAGTTTCCCTTTAAAAATACAAACACCTTTAGCTTAGGTTTATATGACCCAAAATTATTGAGAGTACCTTTTGCTTAATGAACAGCATTACCATTTGAATTTTTTATGATTGATTATAAATGTTTTTAAGGCAGTCATATTGGCCTGTTTAGAGCAAGCATCTCTACAAACAGACCTATGCAAATGATAAGTCTAGGAACAAGAATGCAGTCTATTTACAGAAAAATTAATCTATATAGCAAGGAGCTGTGGCCATGCAAAATACTGCAGCATTTAACAGACAAAGAAAGCCTACCATCTATTACACCCTATAGCAAAAAGGACAAATGTAATCTTACACCTAAAAAGGTGTAAGTCCAGATAGTAAGTAGGAATCGAAATTGCTGTTTTCCTTCCACTTAAGAATTTGCTACCCACCAAGTGCTGGGTACAATGCTGGGGCTCCTCTTTTGGAAAGGAATTTGGAAGAAGGGAGGCAGTGCAGAGAAAAACATAATGAAAATAATTCAAGGGCTGGAGAAATGCCTTACTGCAAGGGAGACCAAAAGTATTCTATCTGTCCCATTTTTCAAAAAAAAAAGATGGAGCAATGACTCAGTTACTAGGCCACCTTCACAGAGGGAAAGTATCTGGTAATAAAAGGCTCTTGAACTTACTGGACAAGGCATGACACAAACTGATGTCTTGAAACTGAAGCCAGATAAATTCAGACAGGAAATGCAGCACAATTTTTATGACTTTTTAAGTTGTCACACTGATTAACTACTGAAACAAACCACTGAGGACAGCAGCCTGACAATGTCTTCTCCATGAGTTATCACTGGGACATCTGCTTAGACCAGGCACGCCACTCAGTCCAACACTTGGAAAACTGGCTGAGATGTGCAAATGTGTGATGAAAGTGTGAGAGCTGCAGTCAAGAGTCCCCCTTGAGCACCAAATGCTATGAAAGTCTGGCGTACAAATTTCCTTTCAGTCCATGATCTCAAAATCATTTGGGCTCAATTTTCCAGCCTAGGAAACAAATCAGTGTCGGTATCAACAGTAATTTGGTTTTTAGATCTTGGTTTAGCAGTTCTTTGATAACAACCAGGAAAAACAGAAATAGCTATCACAGTAGAAAAAGTTGTTTCAAAAATCCTTACAGTAATCTGTTCCTTTTGGACCTATAAAACCTTTAGGAGGCTTAGAGGGGAAAAAAAAAAGCATCTAATATTGAGAATTTTTGTACATTTTCATGCTTAAAAAGCAATGCTTCTGCCAGCAATTTTCATTGAACACTGTTATTTATAGAGCCACTTCAGCAATGAAATAGGAAGCTGTAATCACACTCAACATGCTTTGGCAGCCCTTGACATGGGCAGGATGTCTGAGAGGTACTGTATCTTTTTTTTTCTTTCTTAATAATAATAAAAAAGATAATAAAAATCTCTCTTCAGAGCCTCCATATAAAAGGAGAGAACTCATTAGCTGAGAGACACACAAAATGCAAAGTGGTCATTATGCTTTTTTGAAGAAGATACCAAGTTTAGCCAGATATTGTATTTTAATTGGATTTTCCAGCAACAAGAGCAGAAGACTCTCAGAACAAACCCTCCAAGGGAGGAGGAGTGACTCTGCTTTCCCTTTGAGCCTCTGTAGCCAACGGGACATCTCCAGGTTCAGGAACAGAAACACGTTACGAGATCTCATACACTGCCCTGCACTGATTTTATTGCCCCAAATAGTAAAAAAAGAAGACTTCACAAGCTGTCTGTGGCTACATCTGTGAGAGTAAGAAGTGTGGCACAATAGGAATGAATCTGTAGGGCAAAGGATTAGTGCTGAAGACCTAAAGTCCACGCTATACACATCCCAGGAAGATTTAATGTGGACTAGCCCTAGTCTGGCCCTGTGGACTGAATGCCCATCAGCAGTAAGAGTGCATCTCTTGGTTTAATTTCATCCAAAATTAATCTAGTTTGTGCACTCTGAGACTGCTGCACCACACAAACCAAAGCACAGCACAGAGAGATGGTGGGGAGATCCAGTTCAGACATGCACTTCTCATCCACATTAAAATGCCCCTAGTAAGACAAAGAGCTCCAGGCCAGTGACACTGCATTGCATGGGATATTTTGTTGTAAGGTTTTTCCTGGACAACTGCAGATATTCTGGTTAAAACAAGACTGAAAGAGGGACCCTAAAGCATTAAAAAGACCAAGGGCTCTTTGAGAATACAGGGGACCTGGATTTAAATCTCTGGTCAGAAACCAGATTTGCATTTTAATGTCCCACTAGCCCAGCATTTGATCTGACTTTGGGTATTCTGCTGCTACTATCTACCAGCAAAAGCTGTTGGAACTATACCATTTTCTATGCACCGGTCGACTATACCAGTTTCTGTGTATCTTTTGGGTCAGGGAAAAAGAGACTTGTTAGCCTGTGGTCAGGGCATTCATTTCCTGTGGGTGAGATGCAGCTTGATATTTCTTTCTTCCCTGGAAGATCTGGAGCCACCTGAAGCCCCACTGCAAACAGAGACACAGAATCAAGAACAATCCAGGTTGGGAGGGACCTCTGGTGATCGCCTAGTCCAGCCCCTGCCCAGAGCAGGCCTGGCTTCAAAGCTAGGTGAGGCAGATAACAGACCAAGGTTCTACCAGTTGGTTTACCCAAAGTAGCCCAG